>NW_004567114.1:53277896-53325594 GCF_000260355.1 Condylura cristata | reverse complement strand
AAAAAAAACACGCACATTAATTATAAACCTGTAGGATCTAGGTCTGAATGTTTACCAGTGATAAAGCATATGATTTACAGTAGATGAATTACATGAGTTTTGTCATGAATTCTAAATATCAAATTCCACCCTTTGTGACCTCAATGCCTTTATAAAATTTTAATTCTAAAATATGGTCATATGCCAACATTCTCTCCCAGAGAGGAATGCTGTGAAACCATTTGATTACTTGTGCTGGAGCCAACGTTGGTGATTCAAACCAACTCTTTACTGAACCATTGGGGGGTGAGGGGAAGCAAAATTAGAGAGCTCAACCGAATCATCAAATAGACACTGTTTCTTTTTGTAATTCTTTTTGATATTTTTACTGTTATTACTACTACTACTTTTAACTTTGTATAGACTTGTATATTGTCACAATATCAGCCTTTTTTAGTTGGCAGAAATTTGGCGGGGAAATTCCCACTTTAGTAGATTCATGTAAGAATTATAAGACTCCAATATAGTTGAAGAGCATTATTAAAGGCAGCTAAATTGGAGTTTTCTACTTTAGTTTCTATTACTTTATTTTTGAAAATCTTTTTAAGCAATATGAAAAAGTTGTTAAATATCTTTTTCATAAGTTGAAGTTTATGTGAGAATATAAAGTGTAAGAAGTAATATAACTTTAAATTAATAAATGTTTAAATGAAAGTAGGAATTTATTTTAAAATCTCCAATAGATAAAAGAGATCAAATTTATTCTTCAACTCTGAGTTGTAAATCAAACTCTGATGGAAAAATATAATATATTCTCCTGTAAAATGATCATTTGAAATGGAAAAAAAAATAGAATGTCTGAAGGCATTAGTTTATTCTTAATTATGTCTGGAATGCAATCACTTGGAAAGCTTGCAGAGTGATTTCAGAGCTATGATGTTTTATATATTATGACAGACTGAACAACCAGCAGAATGCTGAGCAAAACAATGTAAAACAATTTTGCTGCTGAGCCAATCCAAAATCTATGGAAATAATTCTTCCTTTAAAAGAGTAATTCCTAGCCCAATATTGTTTACTATTTAAAGTAAGGAGACATTTTATATTTTGCTTTTACCTTATCTAATAAGTGGGCAGAAAATGCTTATTGAAATGCATCATTGCTTAGAGAATTTAAAATTCATAGATGATAAAGTAATAGTTGTGATTCCAATATGAAATTTATTTGTGCAACAGTGCAAGAGGGCAGCTAGATGTTTTATATATACTTTTAAAAGTCATTGAAATAGGGGTTTTAATTGTAGTGATATCATCAGAGACAAGTAGAATCATTCCAATCCTTAGGCTCTGTAAATATGTTTGTAATGTGCACATATAAATAAAAATTTTGTTTCTGAGATGATTCTGAAATCCTTTATCATACATATCTGTTGATAAACAGTTAAAATATCTCAGATATCGTGCTCGCTTCGGCAGCACATATACTAAAATTGGAACGATACAGAGAAGATTAGCATGGCCCCTGCGCAAGGATGACACGCAAATTCATGAAGCGTTCCATATTTTTACATAAGCAGTAACATTTAAAATGTTGTTTATTAAATTATGTAAAAATAAAAAAAATATCTCAGATATCAGCCAGTGATAACAAAGCTAATTTTTGAAATGGATTTAATAGGAAATAACCTTTTAAATAACCTACTATTATGAAACAAGTCATTCCAAGTGAGAAATACCATAATGTTAACTATATAAAAATGAGAACAAGAACTTACAACATGAATGAGTTTATATTGCTTTTAAAAATGATGTTGACTCTTTGAACAATTCTAATTACTATGTTTTAAAAAACATCAGTATTTAGAGGATTAATATCAATGCATCATTAAAAAGGACATGACAAAATCAAATGCTAATGAAATTTCTAAAATTATTAGTGATGAAATCCAAGTTCCTTAAAAATATGGAATGATGGTTTATTTCATGAATATTCATTAAATAATAGCAATAGGCTTGTATTTCTTAAATTTTTATGCTTTAATATGGGTTCATGTAGTCCTTTTCTTTAAGAATATTGTTTAGTCAAGGTTAAAGTTTAATTGAGTTTTATGTGTCTTAGTCACTGTATGTGTCATTAAAGGCGAATAAAAATGCTAGAGTTGTTTTTAAAGTATAGAATTCTCAAAGTGTGTGCAATATATTAATAAAGCTATTCCTTTAGATGAAGGGGAAAGTTTTTGTTTTTTCTTAAATTTATCTTAGGTTCTTTAATCAGCAATTGGCCTTTGTTGTAGTGTTCCTGACATCTTTTGTGTCATGAATAACCTTATAGCAATTCCTATCCTATTAATTTCTTTCTGACTTAAAGCATAATCAGCATTAAACCAGCTGTGTAACCTTGAATGAATACCATTTCAATAACACATTTTTTTTTAAGTACAAGGTGTCTATTAATTTTACTTGAAAACTTCAGCCCTGAATATGGCATGTACACAGTTTTAGAATCTGTAACTATTTGCAGTAGTACTATCCCACGTACATTCATTATACCAGTGGGATTATCTCATAGTCTGATACTATGACTTGTAGACAAATATTAATAGTTAGGGAAAACCCATTTTGAGATGAATGCATACTTACTATTTTAACTGACTGGATCCTTGGAAATAGTTCTAGTAGGACAAAAATTTGTCAGTTTCTTAAAAGAAAGAAGGTGGCCCTCCCTGTGGCACAGCGCACTGAGAAGCTAAAGCCACTTCTGCATGAGTTCGATTGCCGTCTGCCCCGGAGGTGACCACATGGCTGGCAGACCTCTCCTGTCCCGCCCACTGATCCCCTCAGCAGTGTACTTCATGGATCTGCCTGTTCTGTTCCCCACTCTGGTGAATCCTCTCACTGCCCCCTGAGCCTCTGGCCTGTACCTCAGTTCTGTATGTACAAATAAATAAAATCTTTAAAAAAAAAAAAAAAGAAAGAAAGAAGGTAACATTTTTCTGAAGGTGTTTCCTACTAGTATATAAGTAGCCTTTATATTAAGCTGATCTGTATGATCTGTATATGTAAAAGCAATAATCTTCATAAAGAGGTGTTGGTAACTCATTTAATAAATTGCAAAGTTAGATTTCTGGAAGCAAAGACCTTAAAGCACTCCAAAAAAAAAAAAAAAAAAAAACACGCACATTAATTATAAACCTGTAGGATCTAGGTCTGAATGTTTACCAGTGATAAAGCATATGATTTACAGTAGATGAATTACATGAGTTTTGTCATGAATTCTAAATATCAAATTCCACCCTTTGTGACCTCAATGCCTTTATAAAATTTTAATTCTAAAATATGGTCATATGCCAACATTCTCTCCCAGAGAGGAATGCTGTGAAACCATTTGATTACTTGTGCTGGAGCCAACGTTGGTGATTCAAACCAACTCTTTACTGAACCATTGGGGGGTGAGGGGAAGCAAAATTAGAGAGCTCAACCGAATCATCAAATAGACACTGTTTCTTTTTGTAATTCTTTTTGATATTTTTACTGTTATTACTACTACTACTTTTAACTTTGTATAGACTTGTATATTGTCACAATATCAGCCTTTTTTAGTTGGCAGAAATTTGTCACCAAATATGTTTTCTTAAATCCATAGTGAGTTCATTATTTTTTTTTTTAAACACAAACTTTTATGGTTAATGGCAGTATTTAGCCTGTTCATTCAGTAGTCAAGGTTTAGGTTTATTTTATCTTCTGAATTTAGTGTAGAACCTTGTCCTTTTCTGGATCATCTTTAGCAGGTAATACTGTGGAGAAGGACAGAATGTAGAGGACCATGCAAGAGAATTTTTTGACCACACCTGGAAATTGCACTCAGTCATTGTTTATACAGCCACACGAGACTGCAAGAGCTGCAGAGCAGAAAGTTTAATTTCACTTTCTGTGTTGTAGTGTATATATGCTATAGTATGTTATTCAGTCTTCTCCACTTCACTGCTAAGAGTACTTGATCGGGGATAACTTTCAGCTAAGTCTGGAATTTCTGTTAGGTGAAGAAATCTGACAAAGCTAAATTCTTGTCTTGTCTTATGAGGCAACACATTTCCATGGCTGGTCTATATGGGTGATAGCTGTGCAGAACTGCCACTTCCCACAATTCTGAGCAATGCTACCGATCAACTCAAGGCTCCATTGTTTTCTGTGGGATGGCTGAAGTCTTGGCTGTACTTTCGTAACAGTTCAACTCTTCACAGAGTTTTACTTCACCCACTCTTGTGCACAGATGAACAAACCCAACTGCAGATCTGCATATTAGAATCTTATTTTTTAGGAAACTCCATCATGTACAGGAAAGTGGAAAAGTAGTCTTCATAGTTTGCATGACTTTGATCATCAAATATCCATTTTACTTCTTAATCCCTTATATATAAGACCCCTTCTCCCTGAGAGACAACTAACATCTTATTGAATTATTCTTTTTACCTTAATTCTTTTCTGTTGATAGAGTAGCAGGTTCAACCATTTTTATAGTCCAGCAATAAATGAACCAGAAAAGCTAGTTATCTGCCCTTAAAACTTCAAATACAGTAGTGAAGAGCTTCCAAAATAGCAAAAGAAAAATAGGGGGATTGAGGCACACAGTTATTATAGATATACCTCAATATCTGACATTCTGTCAGGCATCTTTAATATATTTGTGATGCAGCTTGCACATTTTGGGTAGAAGTTAGTAATGGGAATTGTTTAGGTTAGACTCTGATTTTGACTTCTGAGAGAAGCATTGTATTCCTCTTATTCTGTCAGGGCCTTGTCTTCATTATTTGTAGGGCTTTTCTTATTATTTCACAATCAAATAAAATGTAAACATAGGATTCCTGATTGGGGGCTTATATATACTTATAGTTTATTTACTATTATTTTTTTAATTGAGGTAGCTTTATATATATATATATATATATATATATATATAACTCTATAGGTTTCAGATGTACGGTTTCTCACCTCAGCAACCTTTTTTTTTTCAAACTTGAAAAATGACAGATATATTTTGATGAGATAGTTTGTTTTGGTTACCTAACTCCCACAAAAACTTGCTAAATTTTTCATCTATTTGCATGTGTCAGGTCTAATAATCATATGCATATTCTTTTACAAAGGTCTTAAAATCAGTTTTGAGTTTCTTACGACTCTTACACACTCAACCATTTAATATTTTTTTAACTGTTTTGTTTTTACTGAGCTGTTTTTAATCCTTAAACACTAGAACCCTAGACATTTTGCATTAAAAAAGATGTAACTCATTTCTTTCTAGATGCACTTGATTAAAGACTGTCAATAGTAACCTGCACACACTCTGGCTCTTTCCAGTTACTTCTCTAGAATTGGAGTCATTATGGAATTGACTTGCTTTACAAATTATGGCAGATGGAAGTTTTGTCAGTTACAGGTTTTTAGGCTTGTCTCTAAGTTTTAGTTCTACACTATCTGTTTCTGTTCTCTGACTCTTAAAGAAATAACACAATTTGTTAATGACAATATGTCAAATACTTCTTGAACTCATTAGATTAAATAACGTTTTAGGGTAAGTAAATACGGCACAAAACACCTCAGAGTCAGAGTTTTAACATTTACGTAAAGTACTATGTGGGTAGTTTTTGTGTTTGCTCAGCTTTGGACTCGATCATTTAGGCTCTTAGACAACTTCTATGTTTCGCTTCTGGGACCATGTTCCCGCTCCTTGGGACCTTGGAGACATCTGATGTATTGTTTGTCTCTGGCAGGCATTTAGGGAGGAAAGGATATAGATATATTTAGAGGAAATTTTTATGGATCAGGCCTGGAGTTGGTGTAATCAACTCTTATTTTGGCAACAATACATTCACATAGCCATATTTAAGTATAAGGGACACTGAAATATAGTCTGTTTTTCCCAGCAGATAATAGAAACACATTTCCTGAACACAGATTTTGTACTATTTTTATTGCTGTCTATCTGTTATCAAGTGTGTATTACAAAGACCACTATCATAGCAACTGTATCATGAAGACCATCATGTAGCATCACTGTCATTAAGAAATTTCTTGAATATCTAGGGTTAATGATTTTATTCCTCAGCTGTAATATTCTTTTACTGTCAAAATAAGATATGAAATGTATTCAGCAAGTTATGTCATGTCAAAAAAATTCTTCTGGGATAACTGTGTAACGTTATCATTTGATAAGGACAATGACAAGCAATGTTCTCATGCCCAAACAAAATGACTTTTGGAAAATAACTATTAACTCCTAGAGTATATAGATATGCAAAACCAAATTTCACTTTGTTTCCATTCTCCCGAAATGTACCCTATAATTACATTTAATAGTCCCTAAGTAAATACCATGTAAACTGGAGTCTTCTAAAGGAGAGAAGCAATCACATATTCACACTGTAATGATGGGGTATTTACATGGCAATTACCAAGCCATTATATTATCTTTCCTTTAATTTAGTCAACTCCATCTCCTAAATCTTGTTCAGGCAAAGTGGTTGAGCTAAATAACTTTTAACTACCAAATGTATATTTCCTAAAGCAGTTGTCATTGGCATATTTGTAGTTATTTTGATATGTATTTTTCTTTAATAATTGGGGAGAGGATTGTTTTAGATATCAGTTAGATATTTATGCATATTATCTATTAAAATGGCTAATTAAAATAATCTGATCATAATAACTGTCTACATTCATTACAGAGAATTGATATTAAATTATATCTAAAAAGCACAATAAAATTACTCACAAGTGTAACTTTGATGAAAGAAAAACCAAAGACTAAATTATAAAGAAGCTTCTCTAAGTATTTGCCTGTGACATTTTACTTTTTAAACTTTTAATTAAAATATAACATGCATATAAAAGAGTACAATTTATAATTGTATAGCTTAAAGAATATTAATTTAACTTATCCAAGTCCTAATTCCTTATATTGTGAATATAACATTGCTAATATCACAGAAGTTGTTTTCATGTCCTATCCCAATCATTATCTTACTGAATTTAACTAATTTCCCTATTGCAATTACTATAGATTGGTTTTACCTTTTTATTAACTCCATAAACTTATAATTATACAATCTTTAATTAGTGGATTCTGGACTCTATTATCCAAATCTCCCTTATAGACTAAGGAAGTTATTCTCATGGCTGTCAAGAATATTGACTGCTGACATTTCAAATGTGTGTCCATCGGAGAAAGTTGCCTTAGAGGAAAGAAGTTATATCACCCAATATGACACATTCTCCAAAAGACAATCAGCATTTACTACAAGTGGAGTATAATAATTGAGCTGCCTTACTTCTGTCTGGGACCAATCTAAAGGGTCATCTCAGCTCCAGAGTTCCCAACAGAGTTATTATTCTGCAACTTTTGTTGCAGAATTTTGCACTGGAACATCCTTCCTGTACTCAATAGAGTTTCCCATACTCCCTGTAGATTACTGCTTCTGAGATATTCTCCAAGAAACTTCTGTCCCACAAATCTCACCTTAGACTATTCCAGAGACACTCAGAGATAGTAATACAAATGTTTCAGGGAAGAAATTTCTAAAAGTGATTTTCAATTAAAATAATGAAAATTATAACAATTTCAGAAATTTTCAACTTCCACCTTAAGCTCCATAATTATTAGTTTTTTTTTTTTTAAATTAATGCTGTTAGCTGTAGTTTCCATATTGTACAATATACAGCACCCTACCCTCCACCTTTGGAAACCACTATTTTTTTTCTTTTAGATTCCACATATAGACTGAAGTCTTATAGTATTTGTTTATGTGTGATTTATTTTACTTAGTGTCATGCCTGTAAGGTCTATCCAAATGCCATAAAAGTGAAGATTTCATCTTTTGTAGCTAAATAATATTCCACTGTGTGTGTATGTGTCTGTATGTATAACTTATTTGTTATCCATTCATACATTATAGACACCGAAGTTGGTCTTGGCTACTGCAAATAACTGCTTTAGCGAATATGTGCATATATTTTTCAAGTTTCTGTTTTTGTTTTCTTAATTACTCAGAAGATGCAATTTTTGACATTGTACTCATTCTATTTTAAATGTTTGAAGATACTCCATACTGTTTTTAATACCAACACTGTTATTTCTTGGAGGATTAGTTTAAAGGACTATGCAATCGAACTACTATTGCTGGGTGTTCTCAGGCTTTGAAGAAAGACAATGAAAATCTGATCCAGGTTAATCACCAATTACAGCTAAATTTTAAAGCGAGAATGCAATTTAGCAGGTTGGAGATGTTCACCTCTTGTAGTTGGATGCAGAAAGACTTTAGATTGAGGTGTAGGTATTAATTACATCAGAAACAGAGCTTCAGATGTGATGAATTATCAACTCAAGTTGATCTCTTTCAAAATTAAGACTCGTATTGGGCAGGGTCCATAAAATTTGACATGCAAACTTTGGAATTCTGAAATCCCATTTACTTTGGGCCCCACCACATTTGATATCATGTCAGCATTTTGCAGATACGAGACAAAAATGAAAGAGGAGTTTAGCTTTAAAACTAGAGTAAAATTTTTAAAAAATGGAATCAGGATACTAATTACAAACCCTGAACTTTTTCATTATATATTTTTAAAAGAGTTATTTATTTATGTATACAGAACTGGGGTACAAGCCAGAGGTAGGGAGAGGATTCACCAGAGACAGAGGCGGGAGCAGAACAGGCCAATTGATGAAGTACACTGGAGCTCCATCTCCCCCTCCAGAGGTGATTTACATGGCTCCACAGACTTCTCCTGACCCACCCGCTGCTCCCCTCAGCAGTGTACTTTGTTGATCTGCCTGTTCTGCACCCCACTCTGTCTCAGTGAATCCTCTCACCACCCCTGCACCCCTGGCCTATCCCCAGGTTCTGTATGCATAAATAAATGAATCTTAAAAAATCACATTTTCTGATATTAGCTGGAGAGAAAAAATATGAATAAATATATTAAGTACTAAAAATGAGTGAAGAAAAGTGAAAAATTATAAAATGCTGTGAATTTTGTTTATATGGTTATTATAACTGTCTTGACATTGCTATTGTAATTCTACCTATTTTATAAATAATTCTTTCTTATTCAAACTAATTTCTAGTTAATCTCATAATATTTTTATTGATTTAGTGTAGTTCCAAACCTTTTCATTCCAAGTCTTTGTATTTTAACATTATCTACAGTAAGATGATTTTCATAGTTTTTGTTTTGTATTTTGCCCTGAAATACAGTGAACACTTTCATCTAATTTTAAAAATGAGCTGTCCATCAATTCATGTTTAACTTACCACTTAGTGAAAACATTTTGAAAATAGAATATTTTTTTTTAAAGATTTATTTGTGCATACAGAACTGGGGTACAGGCCAGAGACTCAGGGGTGGCGAAAGACTTCACCAGAGACAGTGGGGAACAGAACAGTCAGATCAACAAAGTACACTGCTGAGGGAGCAGTGGGCAGGTCAGGAGAAGTTTGCCATGCCATGTGGTCACCTCCAGGGCAGGCAGGAATCGAACTCATGCGGAAGTGGTTTCAGCTTCTTAGTGCTGTGCTTTAATCCGCTGCGCCACCAGGGAAGGCCTGAAAATAGAATGTTTAATCTAAACTTAAAATATATTTTACATTCATGACTTAACATTGAATTTTCTAGTTAGAGTCTTCTTTTCAAAAAACATTCCTCTGGGTTCCTTTAGAATATGTTTAATCTTGTTCATTAAAGTCAGCTATCAGTTATATGTAACATCAAACAAGATGTTTTATTCATGTGATTTTTCTCATATACCACAATATGGGATATTATGTGTATTCAGGTAAAAATGCACTTATAATTACTTGATGTGTTTTAGACTTAATATTTTTAACATGTTTTAGATATTAAAGGAAAATTGATATATTTATTATTTTGAGACCTTAAATTCATTTTTTTTTATTTACACATATACTACCTGGGGTATAAGCCACAGGTAGAAAGGAGGGTGAGAGAACTCACCAGAGACAGAGTGGGGAGCAGAACAGTCAGATCTACTGAAATACACTGCGGAGGGCAGCAGTGGACGACACAGGAGAGTTCTGTTGTGCCATGTGTGTCAGCTCCATAACCAGGATCAAATTGTTGTTGCAGTGATTGCCAATAAATTGATAGTGCTGTGACTTCAGCCCCTGTGACACTAGGAAGGACTTTGAGAGCTTAAGTTTTAAGGCAAAACTTAACAAATTGTAAAAGTTTAGAAAATCTTAAGAGCCATGAATGAAATTCTAAGGAATTTTTGGGTGATTTTTTGTTTGGTTACTTGTTTTGCTCTTTTCTCTTGATTATTTTTATTTATCTTTTATCATAATTATTTTATTTTATTTTTTGCTATTGAAATTAAGGCACAAGCCTTTTTTCCTATGAAACCTGGAAAATTAAGGTTTCCTATCAGCCTTGAAAGTAAGGTAGAATTAGATTAAATTTAAAAGCTGCAGGGTATCATTAGAAATAAACAGAGATATGTAAAATGTTGATTAAAGATCAAAGAATAGTAGCAGAATTAATTATCTGGAAGCTGTGAAATTGCTTATAACCTGTGTAAAGTCAAAGCAAAGGGACTGAAAATTTATTGATAATTAATGCCACAATACATTAATAAAACAGATAAAGTACATCTTAATATTTTAGTGGAAATTTGACTATAGTATCCAAAAACAGTTGTGAAAAAGGTATATGATTCAAAGGTATATATTGAATAAACCCAAAACACTGCCTTTAGAGCATTCATATCCAAGTAGGAGAGAGGTTGCACAAAAAGTGTACTACCCAAGTTACTAAGTTTGGAAGTATAAATTTGAGGCAGTTTAAATAATATTACTATATGAAGTCGGCAAATTCATTTATCTCTATTGAGAAAGAAAAGCAATTCAAACTCACTATTGATTACACTGAGAATGATAAAGAACAAAATGAAAGACACTTTATAACTGTATAGCCCATGTAATACCTTACTTTTGGAGGTTTTACAAAGCTTTAATTCTGTATTTTCAAAACTCTTAACAAATATTTATAAATTATATTTTGTGCTGTGATAATTTGTACAATTACAAAATTGCTATTTTTATGTAGAGCAGATTTTATTTTATACAGATGTTAAATATACAAAGTCCCTAAATAATTTTTATTGAATAATATTGTTTTAAAGTATTGCATATGAATTAGAGAAATAAATTCACTCCTATTCAGATGTGACCACACCCACCACAGAGGTACCCACAGTCTTCAAACTTAGTAAATTCTGGCCTATGCCCACTTGCTTCCCTCCCCTATCTTGTATCCTGAATTCCACAGCCAAATTTCTAGGGTTATTAATTGGTTTAGTTTGCTTATTTGACCTTTTTGTAAAATATATATTCCGCGTTTAAATGAAATCTTGATACTTGCCTTATTTCACTTAGAATTATCCTCTCCAGTTACACCCAGTTGTTGCAAATGGAGAGTCCATCTTTTTTAATAGCTAAGAAGTATTCAATTTTCTAGTCTATTCACCTGTCTTTGGGCATTTAGGTTGTATCCATAGCTTGGCTATCATAACAGAGCTACAATGAACACAGGAGTACATACAGCCCATTCAATTAAGTTTTTTTGCATTTTCAGGTAGTTGATTATGAGTGGAATTGCTGGATTAGTTGGTAGATCTATATTTAATATTTTGATAAATCTCCATTTTGTTTTTCCTAGCACGTAAACCAGTCTACATTACTACTAACACTGTACAAAAAATCCTTTTTTCTCTACATCCTCATCACTTGTTGCTTCTGGTATTTTGGTTATGGTCATCCTCACAGGTGTGAGATGATCTCATTTCCTTGATGATAAGGGATGATGAACATTTTTCATGTGCCTGTTATTGACTGTGCTTTCTGTGGAGAACTATCTATTTAGCTATTCTTTCCTTTAATAGGCCAGTTGTGGGTATTTTTTTTGTTGGTGTTAATTTGTATGAGTTTTTTACGTATTTTAGATATAAACCCTTCATTAGTTATATAATGGGCACATATTTTAATACAGTGAACAGTGTGTCTTTTGTTTTACTGGAAGTTAGTTTCACTATGCAGAAGATTTTTAGGTTTATTTAGCATCATTTTTTAATATTTACTTTTGTCTCTTACTAATGGTAACAAATCTACAGACATCACTAAAGCCAATGTTATGGAACATTTTATTCATGTTTTATTCTATGTGCTTTTGGTTTTGGGTCTTACATACATGTCTAATGTACTTCGAGTTGATTTTTGTGTAAGATGTGAGATGGTGATCTAGTTTCAGTGTTTTGCATGTGGTTGTTCACTTGTCCCCACACCACTTGTTGAAGACTTTCCTTTCTCCAGTGTATAATTTTGGCTGCTTTGTCATGTATTAAGTGTCCATAGATGTGTGAGTTTATTCCTGGGCTTTCAATTCTATTCCTTTCTTTTATTTTGCCTGTTTTTGTTTCTCTAGCATACCATTTAATTACTGTAGCTTTTTAGTATAGTTTTATGCCAACATTGTGAGACTTCTGTTCTTCCTTTTTTACGTCAGGATTGTTTTGGTCATTCTTGGTCTTTTATGGTTCCATGTGAATTTCAATGCTTTTTAAATATTTCTTTGAAGAATGTCATTAGAACTTTGATAGAGAGTGCATTGAATCTGTATATTGCTTTGGATGTAGTGGCTCTTTTAATAATGTTAATTCTTCTAGTATATGATTAGAAAATACCCTCCCTTTTTTGTGTCTTTTGTTCCTTTTAGCAATGTCTTACAGCTTTCTTTGTATAGGTCCATCAATCCTTTGTTAAATTTACTTACAGGTATTTATTTTGATGTGATTGTAAATGGTGATGTTTCCTTTTCCTTCCAGCTTCTTGTTTGTTATAGAAACTAACTGGCTTTTGTAAATTAATTTTGAACCCTGCCACTTTACTATATTGAATTAATATTTTATTAGTTTTTAGTAAAGCTTTCTATGTGCATTATTATGACTACAAATAGTAATTGCTTTACTACTTTTCCAGTTTGTTTTGTTTTTATATACGGCTCTTGTCTAATTGTTCTAGTTAGGACTTCCAAAAAAGTCTTAAGCATACTTATTTTCACAATTATTATTATGAAATGATTATCAAGTGAAAACATAAATAATTAACACATTTTACTTATTGCGGTTTTCCCCAAATCTGATAGGAGGAAGAAAGCATCTTTCAAATAGCTGACACAGTTTTATATACATAAATTTGTGAATGAGAATAACCTTTGCTATGTAAAGGGGGTAGTTGCTTGACCCTTGGTATATTACAAATGAAACTCTGACATATAGACATTGAAACATATCAAAATTTCTGTTGTTTTTCAAGTATAACAGTTCTTTATACTTGATTTTATTCGTGTTTTTCAAAGCTGTATATAAGTATCAGATTTGATTCCTCAATGAACTTGAAACTTAATGTAGGAAAATGGTTCTTTCTTTTCCAGTATCCTGAAACCAGCATTCTGATATTTAAAAATCTCTACTCTCACTTGTTCATTCGGCATTTGTTTCATATATCCATGAAAGTAAAATAATTCTGAGCTTAGCTGTAAGAAACCTCTTTTGAAAAGGCTTGTTTAAGGTATAATACCATCTCAAAGTTTAACAAAAACATTAATGCATTTTCTATTTTATCATGTTTTAGTGCTGCCCACCACCTTACCTACAATGAAAATATAATGAATTTGAGATATATCAGTTAAGGGATTTCATAAAAAATGACTTATTCTCACTATGAGACTAAATATAGGCAACAACACAGTATTGTTCAGGATAAGTGACTGACTAATAGGATGATTATACAAGAGGGCTAACCTCCCCTGTGATGCACATAGATGTGCAGGTAAAGAAATCTGGCCAAATACAAATAGGAATATCTCTGAGAGAACTTTTCTGGCTGTCGAGTGTTTTCCTTTAATATATTCTGAGGTCGATGATTATAATTTCACCAGTAACCAATGTATATTTAAAGTGTTCCTTGTTAAAGAAATGATGGGGGTATAATTTCCCCTTAAATTTAATTACAAAGGATGAGAGCAATGTCAACAAACAAAAAAGAACATGGCCAGTGTATATCACAATATAAAACTGAGTACACATTCATAAATAAATGTTGATAGAACAATCAAGGAGAAATCAGTTCATGGAGCTTAAAACCAGAAACATTCTGAAAACTGATAATCCTCTCCATGCTTTTATTTGTAGACATATATGTGGCATAGCTACAAATGATTGTGTTTTTGCATCTCTCTTTTTATTCTTTTAATCTTACATTGAAGGGTAGAACTGGTAGTGAATAAGAGAATGTATCTACTGTAATATTTAAGTACAATGATCTGGTATACAATGTTAATGATTTTGAAAGATGTGACTGTTTCAAGAGTCACCTATGTTTACAATTTTAGGTCATTTTAAGAATTACTTAGCTTGCTTATACTTTTTTATAAGCAAGCTTGCTTATACCTTTTTATAAGCAAGCTAAGGTATTAATAAGTTTTATAATAGGGTATTCATAAGTTTTAATAGGGAAATAGAGTATTAATAAGTAATTGATAAGGAAATAGGGTATTGGTAAGTTTTTTTTTCCCTTAAATATATTGGAAGATATTTTGATGTCTATTTTGTGAGCTGAAGTTAAGAGTGCAGATAATTAAGAAGTGACAAATTTGGAGTTGCGTTTAAAACACTCTAGCTGTGTTAATTCAGTTATTGAAGGAGTGAGTTCATGTTTTATATTGCAAAGAATTTGGGTAGTCTCTTTGGGAAGTGTTAAAAGCTATTTAGTCAAGGACCTCAGTTTTCTTAGTGTCTCAAAGGTGGAACGTGCATTATTTACACATAAAAAAACAAATTACCAGGCCCTCCCTGGTGGCACAGCGGGTTAAAGCACAGCACTGAGAAACTAAAGCCACTTCCGCATAAGTTCCATCTGCGCCTGCCCGGGAGGAGATCCACAGGGCGCAGCAGACCTCTCCTGACCCGCAGGCTGCTCCTCTCAATAGTGTACTTTGTAGATCTGCCTGTTTTGTACCCCACTCTGTTTCTGGTGAATCCTCTCACCCTCCGCATCTCTGGCCTATACCCCAGTTCTGTACGAATAAATCTTAAAAAAAAAAAAAAAAAAACAAGTTACCTTTTCATTTTTACTTGAATGGTAGTTGGAAATATTTAAATGAACAAAAAGAGTGTGTGTATGTGTGTGTGTGTATTGCGTTCTTCAAAATAATCAACAAGACTTCTTGAATCACATATAGTTATCCAAAGTACTTGATAGAACAATTATCTCCTAATGATCATTACTCAGATCCGTTTTTTCTTCAATGCTGGGATTGCTAAAAGAGTCATTTTATATTGTCTTCTCCTGTTTCCACATGGAAACCAAACATGCACAAGGGAGAGAGGTAGAAATACAATATCATATTTTAACACCATGCCCTTAAATTTTTCTATAGTAAGGATTTTAATAATGATTATAAACCTGTCCAGTTTACTTACCATAGTGATAGGACCAACCTTAAATTTAGATTGTTCCTCTCTCTCATCTGTCACGTTTTTACTCTTTACTCTCTATTCTCCTAATCTAAGTGAATCTATTTAAATTATTTGGGCCAGGCACATTTCAAACTGCTTATTTTCTCTGTAGAATTCATATAGAACAAAAAGCATAGACGTATTGTGTATCTATACAAAACAGTATTAAGTCAGGATTTTTTATTTATAAGGCGTTTATTTATTCATTGTTCAGTTACAGTGACAACCCAGAGATCTCATAGAATGAATAAAAAAATCTTAGAATTCCAAACTTGTTTATATTGTAGCAAATATCCGAGGTCAAGGGAACTTGACTCTCTAGCTTAGTAAAAAAGTCTAGATCAAACATCCCTGGATGTTCAAGTCCTACTGATCTTTTAAAATAGTAAGCTAGTGAATCAAAAAACAAACAAAAAACACCCACTTATTAAAGTATACTTCCTTCAAGTAATTGTAAGAGGAGCTTACAATCTAAATCTACTAGGGATTTAGACTCACTACATTTCATAAATGCATTCAAGATTTTATTTTCAAAGTTGGTTTTTCTAGATGTTTACCATTTTCCCAAACCTTGTATATTTATAATTGTGTAAGGTATTAGTATAGGTTATCTATTTTATTGTTCACAAGATGGATTTGGTAATAGTAAGTACTATATTCTGCATTTTAATAGATTTTTTTAAAATGAGATCTGGCTTAGTTTATCACTAGTCCTATCTAAAAGAAAACTGAATTCTGATTCCTAGTCACTACTATTTTCTTTTAATATTATGGGATGCTATTTTTTTTTAGGTTCAACCATGCATGTTTATATTTTGAAAAATTCATGAAAATATAAAATAATTTAAATGATTAAGTCATTTAAAAATATGTATTAATTCCTCCAATACATGAAGAGCCGTGGAGGAATATAAAAACAAAATGGATCAAAGATTTATTCTGTTAGGATAAATATCAGTTAAACACAAAACAGAGAGACCTGTTAGGAAAGATTTGCTATGGTCTTTGTTCATTTACCTCTGAGAAGCATGTCATCCTTTGTTGTATGGGCATTTTTTTGAGGTCATACTAATAATAAGTAGCAGAAAAGGTAGTTGTGTGTGTTGTTTCAGCTTTAGTCTAAAAGTTTTTGCTTAGGGAGATTCATTTTATCATTATCTTGCTTATTTTATGGACACCTTCTATTGCTTTTTTATCATTTGAAATAAGGTTTTAAAAATATTTGAACCCATTTTGTGCACCTCAGCCTAAAAGTTTGTGAAGCTTTTAGTCGTGTCATGCTGTCCATGAATTATTTGATAAATTTGCTTTTACAGGCATATGGCAAGGTATAAGGAATTTGTAATTTTTATCATAAATGACAGGACTGGCAGGCAATGTTCCCTCTATTGACTTGGGTTATGTTTCTGATATATAAAGTTATGCAATCAGCATTTATTTGTTTACAATTTAAAATCAAGTAGAAAAACATAATATAGGCTTATTAAAAATTAAATGAAAATATCTAAATTATTTTTGGATGAAACACTTTGTAGGAAGTTCAGAGTATCTGAAGTAGCAAAAATGAGGCTGGTTAGAAGAAATGTAATACTGTTCAACAGTATAGAATAAATAAACACTTTGGGTTAGTAGTTAGTTCACATACTACTTTCAGTTGACTTTGCTAAACTGACTTAACATCAAAGAGTATCCTGCTTTATAGACTCAAGGTAGTACATTGCTTTATGCTTCAAATTTCAGCTTTTTGCAAATTGAATTAGCTGAATTGCAAAATCATATTTATCATAAAAGTTGTAACTGAACATTAACTAGTTTGTAATGTTACAAATGTGGCCCTATCATGAAACTACAAGATGACCTGCTATAAAACATGGCAAACAGGAAAAAACAGAAGAAGACAGTATATTTGTCACTGGAAACAAGAAAGATAAAAGGAACCTGATCTTGCTTATTTCATTGTTTTCTTCACAATTTTCAGACATGGCACTATGCACATAATGGTAAATGCCTAGAGGAACTGTGTCTTCATTTTAAATTACAGCTATGTATGTTTAAGAGATTGTACCAGCATTTTCAAAGAGTTGTTTCTCTATATTAGATATTTTGTTTTAAGTGCAGCAAAAGGCCAAGCTCAAATTCATTCCTAATGAGCCATGTGTTAATGTCAAACTCTCTGCTGTCCACTCAAATGCCAAAGAACACATCTGACTTTATAATGAGCCAAACACTTGTCTCTTCATAATCTCAGTTAGCCTTCTGTTAGATAGCTCCATCCAAAATTTATAACACAGTGGTGGAGGTTGTTGCTGGAATGGCTGAAATCCAATCAAAGATGTAAAACTTCTCATATTGTGTCAACATTATTGCCAAGTCTTTACCATTTTATCTCCACATGAATAAATTGACCCAACAAATTCCAGATGGAATGTTGCCTGATTTTGATCTGTTCTTTACACTAATGGGGAGAGATCAAAGCCAGATGACAGGCATCAAGACAATCAAGCAGTTGTGGGATAGTTGGAATATAGGCAGAAGTTTGAAATGGAACCACCAAAGTTCTTTTCCCCAGAGGACAATGTTTCAATTAACTACATAGTTTCTTATATTCCTAGGTTTAAAAGTTGATTTGATTCCTGATTTCACACTTGCTGACATTAAAATAATTGAATGTTTATTTTTTCTATTCCCTAGTTAATAGGTTGTGCCTCATTATCATGGAAATGTGTATCTTCTCATAGTCATGGGTAATGTGCAGGTATCTAGAATTAAGGGAATTTTAGATGAAGCATAAATAAAATATACAAATTGCAATCATTAGTTAAAGATAAAAAATAATTCAGGCAACCCTAAAAATTGAGGGACATGCCTTTGTCTCATTTCCTAGATAAGTTTGTGTGAATCTCACTAATAAACAGTCTAGATAAACTTTAAAATATTTGCTTTTAATTGTACTGGGGGAAATAAAATACAGAAACATTAAAGTCTCATCACTATGAAGGTATCCCGGCCACTACTACTGTATTAAGTTCCATCCCAAGTCAGGGAGCTAGCCCAATGAGTTTTTAAAAAATTTTACTTGTGGGGCCCTCGCTGGTGGCACTGCAGAGTAAAGCACAGCACTGAGAGCTAAAGCCACTGCAGCATGAGTTCGATCCCCTGCTCCGGAGGTGACTCACATGGCATGGCAGACCTCTCCTGACCTGCCCACTGCTCTCCACAGCAATGTACTGAGCAGTGTACTTCATCCATCAGCCTGTTCTGCTCCCCACTCAGTCTCTGGTGAATCCTCTCACCACTCCTGCACCTTTAACCTGTACCCCAATTCTGTGTGCATAAATAAATAAATCTTTTAAAAAAAAAAGTTTTACTTGTTTTCTAGGGCTTGTTTTCCATTTTATGTTGTGTGTCTCTTTGTTTTGTTTCTCTGTATTCCACATAATAGTGATACTTAATGTGCTGTCTTCTTATTTTCTTCTTATTTTTCTACTCTAGCTTATTTCACTTAGCTTTAATCCCTTCTAGCTACATCCATATTGTAGCAGAGGGCAAAAGTTCACCTATTTTTTTCTTTCTTTCTTTTTTTAATAGCTAAGCAGTAATCCCATTTTGTGCCTGCCTGCCTGACTGCCTGTCTGTCTGTGTATCTGTCACCGTGTGTTCTAATCTACTCTTCTGCTCTTGGACACTTAGGTTGCTTCCAAAACTTGGTTAAAATTTATTTTGTGAGTTGGGCTAAAGTGGACGTAGAAGTCCATATACCCCATCCAATTAGTGTCTTTGCATACCTCAGGTAGATACCTAGGAGTAAAACTACTGGATCATACATATATTAGACTTATTTTTTAATATTTTGAAAAGCCACCATATTATTTTCCCTAGTGCTAGATCAGTCTACATCCCATTGATATTGTGTGAGGGTCCCTTTTTCTTCAGATCTTTTATTATACTTGCTTATGGACTTTTTGATATGAGTCATTCTTGCAGGTATGTAGTGGTTTCTCACTACAGTTTGTATTTTCCTGATGGTAAGTGATGATGAGCATTTTTTCATTCAAGTATCTTTATGTCATCTTTTGAAAAGTGTCTGTTTAGTTCTCTGTTCATTTTTGTTTGGACTCTGTGCTTTCCCTTTGTTGAATTATTTTATTTATTTGTACATTTTAAATATTAGCTTCTTGTCATTTGTATGATATGCAAATATTTTCTTCCATTCAGTAGGGTATTTTATATTTAATGATAGTTTCTTTCATTATGCAAAAACTTTTAAATTTGACCCCATTTGTTTACTTTTGATTCTCTTTCTATTGTCATATGACTTGAGGCCCCAAAACAACATTGAGACCTATATTGTGTTGAGGTCTAATATAGGTTGAGACCTATAGGTCTCAATATAGGACTCAAAACAACATTAAGATCTGTATTGTGGAGTGTTTTGCCTATGCTTTCTTCCATGCATTTGTGGTTTCAATACTTGAATCTATGTCTTTAGTATACTTGGAATTGACTTTTGTATACAGTGTGTGATAATAGGATAATTTCATTCTTTTGCTGTGGCTGTCCAGTCTACCCAATACCACTTCTTGTCAAACTGAGGTAGAGGGGGACAATGCAAAGAAAAGGGAGATGTGTTCAGTGGGCTGTGTGGAGCACTCTGGGGGCTTTGGTGGTAGAGAGAGTATGGTAACATACATGGAGAAGTGGGATCCTCTATTTCTGGATTATATACAATATCCAAAACAATGTCATCATAATAAAAATAATTATATTAAAAAGCTATAGTGAAACAAAATGAATATCCATCTATGTCATCACATATTAAGCCTGAGAATGTGTCATGCTCAGTGCAAGAAGGAGGGTTAGAGAAACTAGTTAAAATGATATCACTGTCTGAACACCTTTATTACATGCCTGGGATTCTACATTTTTGTTTTTTTAACCAGCTTCTAAAATAATCTTTTAGTATTGAACTTAGCAAGTAAATAGTGTTTATGTATATACAATTTCTTATAAAGTATATGTAGCTAAAATATTTAATTTTATTTGAAATTAGAGCTATAAGTTATATGGGAATTAATAATTATAAAAAAATGTGCCAAACATGCACAGTGGTTTTGCAGAAATGACAAACTAATTAAAAAATTACTATGAAAAGGTAAAGGGCAAAATAACAAAAATACTTTGAAGAAGGCAAAAGCTATAGTACTTACATTGTCAGATATCAAAATTAATTACAAATGACTTAAGACAGTTTTAGCAAAGGATATAATTATTGGCTAGATCGATTTACTTCAAAGCTAACTGTGGAAATTGGCATAGCAATGCAACTTAGACAGTGAATAAGGGAGAGCAAGAGAAAGCAGTAGGGAGGGCAATAGCCAGAGGAGGGAGAAGAGGAGGAGGAGGGAGAACAGGAGAAGGAGGGGGGAGACAAGGAGAGAATGTAGTACTGTATTAAAGTATTTTACCACTTGTTTTCAGAATGTGTATGCTTTCAAATTATAAGAATACCTATGGTGTACCACTTGTAGGACTTGTACTGTTGGAGGTTCTTAGTTGATGAGCACCTATCCATAACTTAAATAAAGTCTATGCATCAGTGATTCTTAAATCTATATTTTGGCTGTAACTTCTTCATGGAATTTCAGTTTCCAGTACTCTACTATTTACAAAGCCACATCAATCTATTCACTTTATTTTTGATTACCTGAAATTTAGCATGTTTGCAAAAGAACACTGGATTTCGTATATTCTTCCAAACATCTCTCTCCCAGGGAGAAAATGAATTTACAGTCCCAGTCAACCAAAAATATGGGCATTCTTATTTCCTTTGTTTTCTTAACAACATTTTAAATCTATTTTTATCTCCTTTACCACTGCCAATGTAGTCAAAACATTTATTTTTTTCCCATAAAGCAAGGCAGTGCTCTCCATAGTGATTTTATTAACACTTTTGTCCACTCTTAATCATCTTTTCTCAGCATCTTGACATTAAAAGAAAACAAAATACAAATCATACTTGAAAGGAAAGGAGGGAGGGATGAAGGTAGAGAGGGGAGGAAAAAAGAAGGAAGGAGGGGGAAAGAGTGGAGGAAAATGGAAGGAGTGAAGGAAAAACAGACCTAAAAAGTAATTGTCACCTTTCAACTTTAGCATACTCTTTTCCCCACCCTTTTGTACTATTGCTCAGATCTACTGAAATTGTTTTTTTCTGTTTCGAATTCTTTAAATCCTTTAAATGTTAGACCTTTTGCTTGGAATGTCTAGTCCATTAAATTTGCTTGTCTGTATCCTTACCATTGTGTCCACAGCTTTAATGTTACTTCCTTTACCTGGCCAGTCTGTTTAAAGTAAAATCTTGTAAATCTAGGCTATTTAACTTTTAACATAATGCTTATCATAATTTTATATTTAGTTAATATAATGCTGGAATGAAAAGACAAGCTTTGACAAATGAAATGGTTGTATTAGGCTTGATGTTTTAATCCTGGAGTAAGTCAGAATAAGAGTCGAACCAAGATAAAATACTGGAACAGCTCCATTGAGAAGAACTTGTAATACAATCACTGGTAGACTATGTAATAAGGACAGGCAACAACATCCTCTTGGATCTGTGGGAGGAAGAATATTTTTAATTTCTCTGTTACTAACATAGAAAAACTAGAGGTCTTGAATTCTGTTCACTGCCATTTGCTCATTGAAAACCTAATGTTGGTGGTTATCTATTTTCTAGACTTCTAAATTTTACCAGAAAATTAATGTATTGGTCTTACTGGGTTATTTGGATGGTTTTGCAGGAGGGGAATGGCATTTAACTAAATACCTCTAAGGGAAGTAGCAGTTGCCCTGAATATTATAGACATTTTAAGTTGAATTATTCAGTATTAATGAGGCCACCAATATTTCCATTGCCACATAGAAAATAAAAATGTCCCAAATGTTCAATCTGAACCATAGAACAACTCCACTGAAAAGAGCTAGTAAAATAATTACAGGAGATATGTTTAGTAGGTCTTATACAAAGTGGACAGAGGATAAATAAAAACCAAAATAAGAAATGCCTATTAGGAGGTTATGATGATTGTCATTTATTTCATAAAGTCATACGTGGAGCTAAATTTTGATATGTTTTTGAGATCAGTTTTAATATCTCAGTGTGAAATTTTGAGATATATATATTATATTTGATTAAATGAAGTATAATATATAATGATTTTTTTCTTATTGGTATATTTTTTGCAAAGGCAAGGCCGAAGAAATTGATAATGTTCCTCCTCTCCTGAATATTCATATCACATTGAGGTATGTTAACTACAATGTGTTTTCTTTTTTTTCCTTTTACATTGTTTCATTAGTTTAGAACCTTAATACCTCTTTATAACACTCTACCTGAGTCACTTGTATTTGGATTCCGAATGGTCCTTTTGTTGAAATCTCAATAGGTGTAATTAAAGTACCTGCTGTGTATTCTAACTGGAATCTAGATAGTATATCTTGCTTTAATTGAATCTTCTTTACAATGTGTTTGTACTGAGAAGTTGTAAATGGCAAGCGCGATTTATTTTCTTTTATACGAAAACCCACTCAAACAATGGAGTTTTATTTACTGCATATTTTGCTGTTATTTATTTAAAGAATTGCTAATAAAACCAATACTGAAGTAATAGAAAAATGAAGATATTACAATATACTATACTATGATTCAAAATTGTAAGTTGATGTTTATAAATGAATCCCCCCGCTCTGGGATAAAAGGTTTGTGTTGTATTATGACAACAATACATTAACTATGTGGTTTATATTTATGTCCTAATGGATAACTTGTGATAGAAGATAATTCAGTAACTCAAGAAAATGCTTAGTTTTAGTTACAGAATTGGAGGAAAGATAAACAATTATCAAATATATCTAAGTTCTAAATATATGCACTATTTTATTTAGGAGCACATTTGATAATATGGTGGTGCAATTAATCTCAATGAGAGTTGTAAATTAGTGCTTCTGAGTTTTGTTCCTTTTCTTTTTGCCTAGTAATTGTTTTGTGTTCCCGTCCTGCTTCACTCTTACATGGAGATAATTCAAAATGAATGTTTCTTCTCATATTAGAGAGAAAGCATTTTTTTTTTTTTAGAAAAAAGGAATGAAATCTTACTAGCTCTTGTATAAAAGTGATATAAGCATGAAGTATAGATTTAGTTAATCAATATACATATTTATGTTTTTACCCTTTACCCTTAAACCAGAATTCATGTATACACACACACACACACACACATATAAAAGATTTATTTATTTATACAGAACTGGGGTACAGGCCAGAGATGCAGAGGGTAAGAGGATTCACCAGGAACAGAGTGGGGAGCAGAACAGGCAGATGGATGAAGTACACTGCTGAGGGGAGCAGCGGGCAGGCCAGGAGAGGTCTGCCACGCCATGTGGATCTCCTCCGGGCAGGCGAGGCTCGAGCTCATGCGGAATTGGCTTAAGCTTCTTAGTACTGTGCTTTAACCTGCTGTGCCACCAGGGAGGGCCTATATTTTTAAAATAGCAATGATTTTATAATTATTTTATCTTTTAAACTCAGGATAAAATTATTAAACAGCTCTGTTGCAATAATTATTATGATTAACTGAAAAATATACATTTTGTTTGGTAAGTTTTTTTTGGCATTTTATATGCTAGAAATTGAAATATACAGCATGAGATCTGATAACCTAAGGTATAAATTCTTGGTCACATAGATTATATTTTACATTTTTAAAGCATTACAGTTCATATAACTACTTTATGGGATGAATTAATCATCTAAACAATAATTTGGAATATTATCCAAATATTCTTCTATGTAATCAAAGATCAGCCTTGTTGTGTTTTAGATTTTGTGTATCCTTAAAGGTATGGTAATTATATGTGTAACTAACATAGTTATCAAATCCTAACAAATTTAGTAAAGTTCTCAGTCCAAATCTAAATTAATGGTATGTAGTGTAACAATTATAGGAATTAGAGGAATCCACTCACATTTGACTACCACTGTCATTTCTTGATACACTTACACAGGTAATGGAAATAACAACACAAAACAAAACACCTCTACATATGACACCCATCTTTCCTAAGACAAGCATTAGTACTTTGAGAATGACCCTTAAATGTTGGTGTTAAACTGTCAATATCTATTATTAGACTGTCATATTTATTTCTTCTAAATCCATTTCAACATCTGATTACCTCTTCTTTGTTATTCAACTAAGGTATATCTCAGCTAATAACCAACATATTCTCTGAACTAGGCTGATTGAAAGCTGACAGCCTGAATAAGACCTACCTAGTTCAAATTTCTGGTCTGCTGCTTACTAGATATTTGATTTCTTTTGATTTCTTGTAATTTCCTTAATTTCCCTGCATCTCAGATTTTTTACTTGTAAGAAGGAAATAATGATGATAACTCACGGATAACTCACCATTGTAGATTGAATGTTTGTGTTGCCCTCAGACTCTTAATATGAAAATTCTAAATCCCAAGGATGATTGTATTAGGAAATTTAGCAATGCTTAGAACATGAAGATGAAAACTTCATAAGTGGAACCTATCTTATAAAAGGATCTAGTGGAGTTCCTTGCTGCTTCTACCAAGTGAAGACACAACTAGAAGTCACCAGCTGTGAACCACTTAAAGTGTCCTCACCAAGTGGTGATCATGCTGATACCTTGACTTTGAATTTCCCAGATTTCAGAATTGTAAGTAATAAATTTCAGTTGGCTATAAGATACCCAGTTGATGATACTTTATTTTAGAAATCCTAGTGGACTAAGACACTAATAAGTTGATTTTGAATATTAAATAAATTAATATGTGTAAAGCACTTAGCAAAGTGTCAGCATATACTAAGCATTCATTAAATATTATCCAGCTGCTTGCTGTAATGGAGATTCTTAATTTGCATAATTACCATCAGATGGTTATTCACTTGTTTAGTTCTCCACTCCTAAACTAGAACTCTGCTTATCTCTTCTTGTTGTAAACGTATTGAGGGAAGTGTTTCTGTCATTTATTTTTACTTTTAACCTCTCTGATGAAAAATGTAAGCTTTTGTTAGCAGTCAAAAATATAAATAAATGGATCCTAATTATGATAGATGTGATTTTTTATGATCAACACTAACTTAATGAAGTAAATATACAGCTGTAGGAAAAAGGTTTGTGAAATCTGATCTATCATAAGAACAAACATTGATTCTGCAAAAATAAAAGATACAAATATAGATTATATGTATAAGTTCTTATACTTTCACATTCCAAAGTTCTGATCATTGACAGAGACTAGAAACAAAGATGTCCAACAATAAGGAGCACATAAGTCCCACATCTTAAAATTAAACACTATTTTTTAGTAAACGAAACAAGGTTTTTGAAAAACTTGTTGAGTCCAGTGGTCAGGAAAATATTAGATGAACCTGACTTTATATAAGTGTCAGAAAGTAATGAATTTTTTTAAATAATGAATCATTATCAAAAGACACCAGGGACCAATTCAGGACCCAAAGTTGGAAATAATAGTGAAAAATAATGATTTACTGAATTAAGATCTGTAGTATATAAACTAATATCTATGGAAAATGCTGATATAAATAGTCAAATAAATAAATTATTGAGAGGAAGAACTCTGTAGTATTATTTCATTATTTAAATATATTAAAGGGGAAATCTAAAATCATAGATAAATGTCACAGCAAATAGTTAATACAAATAGTATCCTAAATTTAGCACTATAAATGATGCTAAAATTAGCAAAAGTTGAAAAGAGAAAATTTTGAAATATAAAGTATAAAAGCTTTTCTCTCAAATAATTGTTAACTAGAAAAGTAAAAATAACAATTTTAAAGTGGAAAAACCTGCAGAAAACATCCTAATTGAAAGATTAATGTCAAAACATCACAGGTTATATGACAAATTAGCAACATGAACTCTATAATATTGTGTATTGAGAAAGATATATCATTATGTTTGTTATTCTTGCCTATTATTATTGCTTACAAATAATAATAGCTTTATTTCTTCTTTCTCAGTTTGGATTCCTTTTGTAATTTTCTCTTTCTAATTTCTCTAGTTAATACTTTTCATGCCATACTGAATTAATAGTGGTGAAAATGAATATACTTGTATATATCTCATTTTAGAGAAAAAGATGTCAGCTCTATTAAGTATGGTGCTAGATGAAAGTTTGTCACATATTACCTTCATTATGTTGAAGTATGTTCCTTCTAGCATCATTTTTTGGAGAGTTTTTAATCATACCTGGTTTCTAAATCTTACCATCTAATTTATTGACATGACCATGTGATTTTTATTATTGACATGACCATGTGATTTTTATTATTTATTTTGTGATCTAGTGAATGTATCGATTGATGGGTGTTGCACCATCTATGCATTCCTGGAAAAAATCCACTTGATCATGATATGTTATAAAACTAATGCAGTTTAAATTTGATTTACTAAGAATTTATTCAGGATTTCTTCATCTATGTTCAACAGTGATATTGGTCTTTAGTTTTCTTTTTATTGTGATGATCCTTGTCTATTTTTGGTGTCAGAGTAATGCTGTCCTCATAAAAATATCTTTAAAAGCATTCATCTTTACCGACTTTTTGAAGAGCTTAAGAAACATAGGCATCAGTTCATATTTGAAGGTGTGGTAGAACTCACTCATTAAATCATTTGATGGTGATTACTGTTTCATTGTCCTTGCTTGTACTCAGTCTGTTCTAGTTTTCTGTTTCTTCATTACTTGGTCTTGGAAGGCTGTATGCTATAAATGTATATGTCTTCTGGGTTGTTATCTAGTTTATCGGCATAGCAGTGTTCATGGCAGTCTCTTATGACACTAGGTCTTCTGAGCTGTCTTTTGTCACTTCTCTTTTGTTTTTTGATTCTATTTATTAGTCTTCTCCCATTTCCTTTGTGAATAGTAGCCTGTTGATTCCATTTACTTTTTCAAATAGCTAATTTTGTTTTCACTGGTCTGTATTATTTTATTCAGATTTTATTTATTTCACTGATTTATTACTACTGCTTCAGATTTCTATTTCTTTTTATTATTATCGCATTCCTTCTACTGGGTTTTGGTTTCACTTGTTTCTTTTGCTGTTTCTCTAGGATAAGTTAGTTTATTTATTTTGTATTTTTTGATTTTCTTAATGTGGACCTCTGTTGCTATATACTGATTTAGGTAGATCCCATAGATTTTTTAATCACATGTCTTCACTTTTTTTTTTCCATTTGTCTTAAAAAAAAAATCTCCTTTGATTTCCTCATTAACCCAACAGTCATTGAGTATTATATATATTGTTCAGTTTACACACACTTGAAGTTTATCCTGTTTTCTTTTTGTGATTGATTACTGGTGCTAATCTGTTATTATCAGACACAAACCAAAATATGGACTATATTGTAGAATGTTCCATATATACTTGGTTTTTCATTTAGATAATAAGGTGTTATTTTTTGTTTTGAGGAGTAGTCTCAGCATTTTTGGGGTGTAGTGCACTATAAATAAATACCTTATAAATGCTGTGGCTTAATGCCACCTGTAAATTACTTGTTTCTTTTGTCTGTTGATATGTCCATTGATCAAAATTTTAATTAGTATTCTTCAGTAAGAAAAATAAAACAGAAATATCTGCTTCTAAGACTGACATTTAAGAAGTATGTGGTTAATATGGTAGATATTTCTATAGCATAAAATAAGGAAGTCTTTGAAAAATGATGTATGCCAAAAAGGATACCAGAGTCAATTTGAAGGATGCCCATTATCCAAATTTGAGGCAAGTTCTTTTTAATGAAATATATAATTATAGTAAAAAATTGTAGCTATAGAATAAAGATTTCTTTACTACATACTGAAACATGTAACTGATAAATAAGTGGATAAAAAACCTTTTTGAACTATAATTTCAAATAATAAATGTAGAAAGAAAACAACAATTAGGAAAAACATTATTTACAAGTATAATAACTTTTAGTAATACTCATCAGTGGATATTAAATCTAATGAGTAAATTATCATAAGAAATAGTATATTTATACAATCTCAAATTATATAGCTATAAGTTATTCATTAAATTAAGCAGAAAAAAAGAGAAACTGAAAGACAGGCGCTTAGTGCAGTGAGCAATGGATCAGCACCTGCAATGGAACAAATTGATATTATATGCCTTTTGGTAGTGTGCACCTTGAGGCACACATCGTAATTTCTGCCAAAAACCTATTACCTAAATCAAATTACAGTGAAAAATCAGACATCTAATATCAGGTGCATTATACAAAATAAACTAGTTTATATTCTTTTACAAGTGTCAAGGTCATGGAGAATACCTAAGGAACTGTTCCAGATTAAAGAAAACTAAAAAGATGCGAAAACTGTTATCAGTTATGGGTCTAGATTAAATTCTGGGCTAGGTCACTGTTCCTTTTTTTTCTTTCCTATATGTGAGATTAGTTATAATTGATGGCATTTGAATAAGATTTATAGTATATCAATGCTAATTTTCTGATTTGTATGATCATATCAAGCTTTATAAGAAAAAAAAAATTGCCTTTATTTAGAAAACAAGCCTTGGGGCCAGCCTGATGGTTCAAGGGGTTAAGCTCAACACAGTGAAACAATCTACAGCCACTGCAGCGTGAGTTCCAAGGAGCTAATCCATGTAGCATAGCAGACTTCTCCTGTCTCGCCTGCTGCTTTCCTTAGCAGTATATTTCAGTCATTCTGCCTGTCTGTCCCCCACTATCTCTGGTGAATCCTCTTAGCCTCCCACACATCTGTCCTGTACCCCAGTTCTTGTGTGCATAAATAAATAAATCTTAAAAAAATAAAAGACACATCTTGAGGTATTTTCCAGTCAAGTGACATTATACTTGAACTATTTCCAAATTTGTCAAGGAAAATATGGAGAAACAATGATCAGACAAGAGTGGCAAATGTTAACATTTGTGGATTTTAGAATAGGAATATATAGAAAGTATCAGGACTGTTTTGCTTTGCTTTTCTGTAATTCTGAAATTACTTCACAATAATAATAGCAATTGTTTACAATTACCATGAGCTCTACATTTATACTAATGCATTTTAAGGTCACTTCCTATGCCAAAGTTTTATTTTATTGCCATTAAAGAAACTGACATATATCTGACTTTTATCTAAGATTTTCTTATCTAAGATTTTCATTTGCTGTCTATTTTACTCCATTACTTTGTGAACAAAAATAGCACAAAATATTTTGTGGTTTGGATACAGAAAAAATATAGTAATCCACAAATTTTGCACATATATGTTCCACTATTTTACATATATATCACATCCTTGATTATATATCACCCAATTCATATATACATTATGTATTCAAAAATTTTGTGCACATGTACACTTCTTAGGTAAATGGGAATGGAGAAATCTAAAAAGATGCCTAATTTGTGAAGTATCTAGTTAATGGTTAAGAAAAATAATGTATATATTACAACTGTATTTGACTGATTTTTGAAAAGAAAGAGTAGAAAAAGTAGAAAATGAAAGGGGTTTGTGACTTCCATCCCTAATAAACCATAGTTCCATTAGTGAAGTAAAATAGAAGTTAGATACCCACAGCATGCTTTTCTGTAACCATCTGAGCAAGGTAATAACACCTTTAAAAATCAGTCCCTTTGAATTTTCCTTTTAGTAAAATATTATATTACAATAAGGATGCAGGAATTTGTACTCAAAAGTATACTATAATTTAGCAAGTACTAAATTCAAGTTTTATAAACTGCTATCCTCTCTGCAGGAACAGAAAAGTCTATTAAAACTAAATCATGTATTTTTAATAAATGTATGCCTAGGATATACTACTTTCCAGACCAACTGAATGTTTTGAGAACTTAGAAATATAGCAATTAGAAGAAAAAAAGAACTGTTTTCTGAAATGTATACACTGTTACTAGATGTCAAATGTAGGGTACCACAATATCAAAATTGCTAACTACAATTTTTGTCTCTTGTTAACTTACATGTGAAACAGTAGTTTTTTTTAATGAAAAAATCAAAATAATTGATTCTTGTGTGTACATGCATAATGCATGGATAACTTTTGTTCTGTGTAAGATTAATTTAGGACAGAGAATAACTTGTACATTAATGTCAATTTTGAACTGCACTTACTTAGATGTAATCTTGAAAAAACACAGTAAATCAAATAGGCTGTGTCCAAAACAAAGAAAGAAAAATGAATAGTAGGTACAAAAAATGAATATATTCTTCACTTTCAAGTTACTTATCCTAACTTTATAGGGTTTTGTTGAACTATAAAATTTCCATTATATAGTCAAAGGATGTCATCTAGACATTTAAATGTTTTATAATGATTTATATGTATGCGAATCTGCTATAGAAAATATCATGCCCTGCCATAGAAATACAACCCCTAATTTCAATTGCTTCCATTCTAGTAGAGTAAAATTACAGTATATTAGTATGAGCACACACACTGTCTTTCTATTTCAATTGTAATGTTAAGCACTGATTTACCAATCTGTTGTCTAATAGAGGTAAGAGAATTATTAATATATAACTTTCAATTGAAAAAAAAATTGTAGCTAATCTTAGATACAGTTTTCAAATTATTTATTTGATTGGTATTTTAGACTTCATTTTACAATTTCCTTACCCTGACTACTACTTCCTTATTGTAGAGTTCTTGGGAAAATCATTTAACCTTTTTTTCCTTAAGTTTTCAAAACAGTGAATTGGGATAAGTTATCTTTAAGTCATAAGGCCATTCTGTGACATATTACGGAATATTAGGTAACACAGCAGATCCATACAAAAAAGGATATTGACAGAATACATTTTGTCTCTTCTCCCCTAACACATATATAATAAATCTGCATTTGTTTACATAGGCACACATACATACCATGTTTTTTTTATTTCCTTAAACTTATAAAATAATGCTTAGTAATTATTCTTATGTCTATTAGTGCATATCATCTAAACAAATCAATTACAAGCCATATTCATATTCTTTAAGTAAGGGGATAGAAATGAAGGGACTATTAATGCCTGTTGGAGGAGGGGAGAAAGGAGACCTTAGATTTTCTTTTGAACACAACATTAAAAGAAAATGCTAATTATATGATTGCAGAAAATAAGACACTATTTGCATAGGCATTATCTTTAGGGAATTAATTGCTGATACAATAAGTACAGTATTCAGCATTGATGCATTTGTAAGTGGCTTGAATAAGCACTGAGAAAATGAAATGGAAGACAACCTGAAAAAAAAAAAATACAGGAACTTGAAGCTACAAACACCTGTTGACTACTCTGAGCATCTTCAATGCTAAGGATGTTATTTGGTTTGGCACCCTTTGAATGCATGGCATTGAAATTGTTTCCTGCCAAGTAATCTAGTTAAATGAGTGTACTGTTTTTTTCTATGCTGACTAAAAGCAAAGAGTTGGTGGCATTTTTATATCCTTATGGAGTAGTTACTTTTTTTACTTGGATATTAGAAACCTATATTTCTCTAAAAATTAAAAAAAAAAACCCTCAGACATAATATCTGAGGTTAACTCCTTTCTTTCTTTTTCTCCTCTGACCATCTGCCTGACCTATTTTCTTATTGACTACTTGTTATTCAGTTAAGGAGGGTTGTTAACACTGCAGCCCAGGAACACTTGGTTCTACTTAAAACAAAAGCCTACTGTTGAATTCTGTGTCAGAGCTGAGGTTTATAGCATTGAAGAATTGCCTTGATAAATGGCCCTGACATTACAGTTTCCACGACTCCACCTTCAATGTCATCACAACACAGTGTAAGTGTTAAAGTATGGCCGTTGCTGCTTCCCCAAAACATATTAACTTGATGCTTACTCTATCTCTGGATCCCATAGGCACAATAAATGGAGAAAATAACACATTTACAAACTGATAAAACCCAGCAAAGCTAATAAAATGAGACACTTTATAGCTTGGCTAATCGTGTCCTTTGAAGGGCATCAAATAACACATCATGTACTGCTCAGGGGGAAATCAAATTAGGTGCAGCAATGTCCCTTCAGAACTAACGCATTTGAATAGACAGGCTATTATAGCTAATCAACTTGTATTGTAGACGTTTTATCATTAATACAATGTTTGTGTTAACTGGGCTTTATGCACTTTTAGTATGGAAAACTATTCCTTAAACTGTTTCTCAGTTTGCATTCTGTACTTTTGTTCTTAAATATTTTTTTTTTAGTTTTTATTTTTAATGAATGAGTCACAATGTGGTCTGAACCCCTGCCTATATTGTTGAAAAAATTATTTAATCTGAAGGAATTGACCAAGTTAAAATGTTTTCAGAGATAGCCTTCCTTCTACTTACAGTTCTTCAATTTGCAGATTCTAGCAGATCACAATGCCACTGACTTAGGAATACATAAAGGAATATTTGTAACAAACTGGTTTATCTTGTCCCAGGATGTTTAATACTCTCTTAAGTCGAAGTCCATTAAGGAAATTCATCTATATACTTTATTTTTTAAATTCATATCAGAGATTAACTTTTTTATTAATGTATATAAGAATATCAATAGGAATGTCCTGCAAAAATTGAAAAATTAACATTATCAAAGTGACTATTCTACCAAAAGCAGTTTACAGATTCAGTGCAATTCCAATACAAAACTCAATCGCATCTTCAAAAAATAGAGCAATATTTTTGTAATTCATATCAAATCACCAAAAAACCTGAATAGCCAAAGATTTCCTGACTAAAAGGGAGAAGAATGGAAGTATTATACTTCCAGACTCAAATAATACCACAAGTCCAATATCAGAAAACAACATGATATTGAAACAAAAACAGACATACAGATCAATAGAATCAAATTGAAAGTCCAGATATGTTCAACTAATCTATGACAAAAGAGCAAAAAATAAACCATGGGGCAAAGTAAGCTTCTTTAATAAATGGTGCTGTGAAAACTGGACTTCCACATGAAAAAGAATAAAACAAATGATTTATGTAGATGCCCTTAAGGTAGTAGAATATTTACTTTGCATTTTTTTTAAAGATTTATTTATTTATTCATACAGAACTGGGGTATAGGACAGAGATGCGGAGGGTGAGAGGATTCACCAGAGACAGAGTGGGGAGCAGAACAGGCAGATCGACGAAGTACACTGCTGAGGGGAGCAGCGGGCGGGTCAGGAGAGGTCTGCCCTGTCACCTCCGGGGCAGGCGGGAATCGAACTCCTGCTGAAGTGGCTTTAGCTTCTCAGTGCTGTGCTTTAACCAGCTGCGCCACCAGGGAGGGCCCGACTTCGCATTTTTTAACTCTGAACAATCCACAGAGTCTTTCAAAGAATAAATCCTGGAAAAGAAAAAAAAAAAAGAGAGATATCTTTAGTGAAAACTCTAAACAGTACCTCATCCAAGTGATAGAGGTCATTATCTACTGTGCTGTGTTCATAGTATGTATTCTTGATATGATGTGATCAAAGTGACATTTTTACCTCTGTGATCTTCCTGTCAAAACCATATAATGCCTGACTAATCATGAGGAAAGCAACAGAAAAATTTCATTTGTGAGCCTTTCCACAAAATACCTATTATTCCTCTAAAGTGCTAAGATTATCAAAAAGAAGGAAATTCTGAGGAACTTTCACACAAGAGGAACCTCATAGGACAAGGACATAACAACTAAATGTAGTATTTTTTCCTTAAAGAAACTGCAGAAAAAAGGTGATCTTTGAAATTAGAATAAAGAATGTAATTAGTAATAAATATATCTATATCAGTCTGCTAAGTATAACATGTTTCACACCAATGAAAAATGCTAACTAGTGGAGCTATTATGTTTGGTATATATGAGAACGCTGTATTCTTTGTAATTTTTCAGTAACTCTAAACAGCTAAAACTAAAAAGTTTATTATTAAATATTTGATAACTACATAGTATAATATTTAATCTTATTCTCCCTTTAGATCTTTCAATGATTTAACTCAGGAACAACTCAAGTGTCTTAGCTATAAGAGGAAAGAAAACAAAAAATCAAGGAGTAACACAAAACTTCAGTGAGTTATATTGAGCTCCCTTATAAAAATCATTAATTATCATAAATACTGTAAACAAAATCATTTGCATATTACTACAAACCTGGGCATGAAGAAAGTGTGAGTTGCAGAACAAAAATTAGTTTCTCCACTTCTATTCTGATGTTTACCACATGAAATTGCTGTAGCCAGGCTTCAATTACCCAGCCAACTCTTCATAGTTATTTCCTAAGCATCATCCGATTTGAGCACTGATGTCCTATTAAAAGTGAAGAAGGAAATGGCTGAATCTCTGCATTGCTTTGCTTCACCTTTCCCTCTTTTCCTTGCACCTCCATGTTGCCTCTATTCCATTTGTAACTGCTAGACAGGCGTAGCCCCAGTGACAGTAGTTGGTGGAGGGATAAATTTGTATCTGTAACATATGGTATAATTTCCTCTTTAATATCCTCTTCAGTAGACAATTGGAGGATTATAAATGTATATACAAAGATCATAAAATTAATTTAATAAAGCACGGTTTGCATTGCACTTATTTGGGGGCATCAAATATATGACAGGAAGTTGACCTCTTTTGGATTCTTGCATGCTGAGTTTAAGTTTACAAAACATACTCATGTGTCCAGCAACTTGTTCGTTAGAAGTCCACAGACATTGTAGACCAGGCTTCAAATTTTACATGCCATCTTTCTTGTAAAATGACCTTTTGAAAGCTACTTGAACAATTTCAGTTTTTTTAACCTTCAAAATAGATAAAAATGTACTAATGATATCATTATATCATAAGATTATTTTGCAGTTATACTTTGATACCTAGTAAGTAATCAATAGATGTTTGTAATTAGTGCTGATAATGATGTTATAACTGTTCCTTTATTTATTGGGTAGCTAGAAGCTTGCTTATTATAACTACCGAAAAGTGGCATTAAGTCTGAGCCTTTGAAATACCTTTAATCATAAATTTGTTTATATAAGAAATATCTATTTATGATATATCATGAGGAGCTGTTGTAGGTCTTGACGATTCAAATAGGTGAGAAGGAATGACAAGATGAACAGAAAGTGTTAGTAGTTACAAAAGTGATATTTATAAGAATGGTGACATGGTGTATGGGAGTATTAGAAAAAAAATAATTGGCCTCTGAATTAGTAACTACATGATAAGAATGAAGATAAGACCAAGTTAAAGAATATAGAACTTTTATTTTTATTTTATTTTATTTTTTAAAGATTGTTTTATTTATACATACAGAACTGGGATGCTGGCCAGAGGTTTAGGGTTGATGAAAGGAATCACCAGAGACCAAGCGAGGAGCACAACAGATAGATTGACAAAGTAAACTGCTGAGGGGAGCAGCAGGCAGGTCAGGAGATGTTTGCTGCGCCATGTGATCACCTTAAGGGCCAGAATTAAACTTGCACTGTAGCAAGTTTACGGCTAGCTTGCTGTGATGCACTTTAACCCACCACCAGGGAGGGCCCAAATATAGAAATTAAAAATATATATATTAAAGACCCTGCTTCTTTCATAACTTTTGCTTAGTATTTAAAACATTTTCTTATTATAACTACCCTTCTATTATAGACAGAAAGCACTGTCATATAATTTAAAATTTCAGAGATAAAGTTGCAAGAAATGAGTCATTAAATGCATGTCTGCACATAGAGACATGATTATATTCTTTTTTTCCTAGAAATTAGCACAACACCTTTTTATTATTCAGCAACAGAGTATCTTTTTTGATTGATTTTTTTTACTTTTTTTTTTAAAGATTTATTTATTTATGCATATTGAACTGGAGGACAGACCAGGGGAGGAACAGAGGTGATAAGTGCATTCACCAGAGACAGAGTGGGGGACAGAACATTCAAATTGACTAAGTCCACTGTAGAGGGGAGCAGCAGGTGGGTCAGGAGAGGCCTGTCAAGCCATGTGGGTCAACTCCCTGACTGGAGATCGAACTTGTGCTGAAGCTGCTGAGGCTAGCTTTGTAGCGCTGTACTTTAACCCATTGCGCCACCAGGGAGGGCCCTTTTGGAATATTTTTTTTCATGATATGAAATGTTTTTCTGCCATAACCTTGTTTAGTTGCTAGATTTCATAAAATAAGTGTCTTATTTTTTTTAAATGAGATGAATATCACTACTTCAAAGTTAGTCGACCACTGGAGGGAAAAGGAGAGGCGAAAAATGGTAAATAGCCCTTTAAGTATATTGTAAAAATATGAGGTATGTGAAAAGCATTTATGAATTAATTGCAGATACTGCTTTCAGCAGCTCTGGAAAGCTGTCATCTAAAACCTATTAGCAAAATGTTTATAACTAAATAAAAGTTATAAATGCTGCATTTGCGAACTAGCAGCCATCATGGGTTATGTTACTAATGGTTTTACTTCTTCTAGCCATACCATTGACCACAAATTTGGAATGTCACTCTTTTAGCATATGTATAATTAGTCTACACAAAAATGTTGTCCAGAAAGGGAAATAATTGTTTTGGCATCAGTGCTCTACTAATTTCACAATTTATATTAGTCTGTTTCCAGTGGAAATACTATCCCCAATTCTTTACCACAGATCACAGGAAGAAAGCTGAAACATGATTCTATACTACCGGGAAATATAAATTTCTCAGGGGGACCTATATAAAATATAATATCTCCCTCAAATAAATGGTTATTTCACTCCACTAAGTCCATTGTTTTTCATTGAAGTCTGCTGGGAATCAGAGAGAAAAGTATCCATAAAATCAAAAGAATTAGAATTACTAGTATTTTCATTTATGTGCTAACATGAATCATCAATAGATGTACTTTCCATACAAGTATAATAGCTATTACTTCTTTCCTATTTAAAGTTCATTGTCATTTTATTCCTCTTAACAACTCAGTGGACATTTCTTGAGGTTAAAATCAAGTCAATTAATCAGGAGCTCGAGCTGGTTATAGGGAAGGAAAGTTTTCTGCTTGCCAGAACACCTGTGCTCCTCAAATAGCCCTGACACTTAATTGTTCCCAGGTGCAGCACATGTATGTTCTGGTCTAGCTCAGAATTATGAATTTCTGCTGGCAGAGATATAGTTTGAAAGCTGGAGTTAACCACTAAGAGAATTATCTTTCAGAAGAGGTATACATGCTGCTAATCAATCAAATAGAAATTTGTAGGGTATATGCTGGTCGTTCAGTTATGAACAGCCTTTTTTTGATTGTTTGTTTATCTAACAGATCCTACCCTTATAAACCACAGATACATTTAAGTGTTTTGGTGATAAGTTTTAAAGTTCACTGTATAAATATTTATTGAGCAACCTCTGTGTTTCAGGTACTTGAAATATAGTAATGAACGAATCAAAGAATCTTCTTGAAGTTTTAGTCTTCTGAGAGACATGTCTTTATTTTTTTTATTACCTGCCTTCCCTTGCCCCCTCCCCTCCTCACCACTCTCTCTTCTCCTGTTTTTCTCCCTTTCTTTCCCGTTTCCCTTCCCTTCATCCACTTCTTTTCCTTCCCTTTTGAATGTCCACAGAAAACATATTTTTTAGAGTATAATCTCTCAGAACAAATATACCTAGCTTTATGCCAACTTGGAAATATTGTCAGTTTGCAGATTAACATCTTTAGTTCAGGTTACCAGGGAACAAGAAACCCTGCTTGGAACATATCCTCTCATATTTCATATTTTCTGAACTAATTTGATCAGAATAATGCTTATATTATCTTTCAATAGCCATATTATATTTAGTTCTCCATTGATTAGGACTTTAGAAGGAGAACATTAACTAGTCATTAACTAGTCATCTCCCATTGAACTTCACTTTTTCATGGACAGTAGTCATTAATGGGCCTCCCTGGTAGTGCAAGGGGTTAAAGAGCAGCATTTTGTGAAGCTGTTCACAATCTCTACAGCACTAATTCGATTCCCAGTCAGGGAGGTGACCCACATGGCATGGCATATCTCTCCTGTCTCGCTTGCTACTTCTCTCAGCACTGTAATCAGTAGATCTGCTCTCTACTTTGACTCTGGTAAATCCTCTTACCCCCCACAAATCTGGCTGGTACCCCAGTTTTTATATGCATAAGTAAAAAAATCTTTTTTTTTTTTTTACAAAACAATAGTCAAATTATACTGACATTACAGAAAGTCAGGTATATACCCTACTCCATTGAATAATATGTGATTCCTACCTCAAAATAATAGATCACCAACAGAATTTGTGAAATTTGGAGTTTTGTTACCTTAAATTCTGATTTTGCACTGGCTATTGCTATTGCTATCATGTATCCTCTGAGAGTAGGTGAAGCAAGGAAATGAAAGCATTGTAAAACTAGGCAGTCTTAGAATTCACATGATCAAGGTTGATGAGTAGGATTGCTGATAAGGGTCTAGTTCTTTGGATTTTATATTTATTTCACAATTGACTAGGTTCCTAGAAGTACAATGGATGACATAAAAATTGTTGGTTATCTATTCATTGTTTATCTTTTATATTAAATTAACAGAGCTAAAAATTTTACTGAATGTCTGTTTTCATTTTCCAAATGTGTCAAACGTTTCAGTAGAAGCTTACTCAAAATTTGTCTAATGCATCTATATTGATAACATTCTCATTGCTTAGTTATCATGCATGGTCACATTTGGGAAGTGATGAAGAAATACATGCATTCTTATCTCTAACACACAGAGATAAGTATGGCTTTTTATTCCCTTTTTTTAATATCTGAGTATATTTTTTTATAATTGCTATAGCTCACTTTCAATAATGTTTAAAGTTTTATGTTGAAAATATGTGAATCATTCAAAACTGCAATCTTCTAGGGCAACAAGCAGGTGAAAGCTTTTAAGTTAGGGAATAGCTGAAGCAATATTCTTATTCAGAATAATATTCTTGTAATGTTTTTGTACTAAAATCTAGGGAATAATAGAGAGATGTGCTTTGATAGGAATGCAGGTGATCATCCATGTTTTCAGGTAGTGAAGTATGATTAGTAGGTTAATGAAACTATGTGGGAACATACAGTGATATAGTATTAGTAGTCTATATGCTTTCCTCTACATGTTTCCATTTGTGACATATATTTTTCAAAAATTTTTCAAGGTTACATCACTAATAAAGGGAAGAAAGAAATTCAAATTAAGGCATTTATTACATGACTTACCTCTAAGTATTAGCAATTGAGATTAGCTAGTTGTTACAGTATTGATAAGGCAAGATCCAATAATGCCCCTACTTATTTTTCATCTTTGTATATAGGTAAGTTTTTATTTCTTTTTCATATTTTTGTATGATAGTTGGCATAAAATATTATATATATTACACATATATATAATACAGAAACATAGACACCCATCACTTCAGATTTATGTTATCATACCAAGTCCACTAGGAAGACACTCATAGTCCTCCACTGTAGTCCATTTTACCTTCTTCCACACTTTGTTCTCTACTTACCTATTTCAAATTATATCACTTTTTTATTGATATGACATTGGAATAACACTATATACAATTTAGAATACTTCACCATATTTTTGCTACTATATCACTTAAGCAGCTAAGCATCCCCAATCTGCTAATGTAATCTACTGGGCCCTGTTTCCAATTTGCTCCCAACTCCAAGCTTCTCACCTCCTATTTGGGTAGCTTCAATTTTGCAGTCATATTTCAAAAGTCTGTCTTGGTTTAACAGTGTTTGTAACTTTAGTCTTTTCTGTTTGGTTTCTTTATATGGATGAAATCATCTGATTTTATCTCCTCATTCAGACTCATTTTGCTTGTCATAATCCTCATAGTTCCATCCCAGTTGTTATAAATGACACTACTTCATCCTTTTTATAGCTGAATAGTATTCCATTGTATATATATATACAATCTACATCTGCCATTGGGCTGTTTTTGTAACATGGCTATTATGAAAAGTGTATCATTGTATGTAGATTACATGTAATTAATGTGTTTGTCTCCTTTATATTGGTACCAAGAAGTGGAATTTATATATCATATGACTGATCTAGTTTTATGGTTTTGAGAAACTCTTGGCTATAGGGGATAGACTAATCTGCCCCACCAAAATTGTACAAGAATTTCTTCTCCATCACATTCTTAGTGTGGTCATTCTCAGAGGTGTGGGGTGGTATCTCATTGTACTTTTGCTATTTTCCTGTGATGATTAGTGATGATTAACATTTTTTCATGTGTTCTCTGATCATTTGTATGTCTTCTTTGGAGAAGTGTTAATTTTGTTGTGTCTTGTTTATTTGGTTAATGGTTTTTATTTTGTTGTACTACATACATTATTCATAGATCTTGATATTAGCTACATGTTGTATGTATGATGTGTAAATATTCTCTCCCATTTTATAGATGTCTTTCATCTTAAAAGTAGTTTCTTTAACTGTGCAGAAGCCCATATGGAGGGTCTAATCAATGACATTGAAAGTAGAAATGCCTTAAGGAACCAAATGGAAGAGCAGTGTATCATCAGTCTGCCTGTTCTGCCCACCCCCCCCACCAACTCTGGTGAATCCTCTCATCCCCCAACACCTCTGGCCTATACCGCAGTTCTGTATGCATAAATAAATAAATCTTAAAAAAAAAAGAAAAAGAAATAAAGGTTTTCCCAGACAAATGCTAAAGGAGTTTGTCAGTGCTGGATCTCCACTACAAGATAAGTTGATAGCTCTTGTATTTAAATCAAAAACAAAAACACAAAAACATGAGAAGGGATATAAATAGAGAAAACTGAAGATAAATAGAAGTAGCAAGTCCTTCTATATCAATAATCATCTTTAATGCAAATGGACTAACCTCGCCAATCAAAAGTCAGAATTTCTTGTTCGATCAGAAAATAAAACTCAAATTTCTGTCTCCAGAATATTCTACTGAGCATCAAAAATAAGCACATGTTCAAAGTAAATTGTTGGAAAACAGTCCTACAACAAATGATTCCCACAAAAAGGCTGAGACAACTAGACTTATATCATTCAAAACAGATGTCCAGATAAAAAGGGTGACATGTTACAGGGAAGGACATTAGGTAATGATTAAGGTGTCAATCAATCAAGAAGCCATGAAGTCATCAATAGATATGCACCAAATAGAAGATCATCAAAACATATGGTAACTATTAACAGTTGTGAAAACAGACATTGGCAGCAACATAATAGTTGTGAGGATTTCAACAGTACACGTGCACATACATCAATTAACAGATCAGCCAGTAAAAATACAAGAAACAAACAAGTCTGAAGTGAGGTTTAGACCACGTGGGCTTAATAGATGTTGATAAAGCAATGGGCACAACTCAAAAAGTGGAGTATATGTTCTTCTCAAGTGTTAATCAAATGTGTTTTTTCTTAAAGAACTTCAGTAATTTTGTGATGGGAATGTGAACAAATCTGAGCATTTGATAATAATTGATCTCAAACCATTATAACCATTTGATTTCTCACTTTTCCAGTATCACTTGCAGAATGGGTAGCTGAATTATGGACTATGAAATACAAGTTTATCGCAGATGTCTCTGAAAGAGTGTTTCTTTCCCAGAGGCCTTTTAAGCAATATAGATTTTGATGTAATTATGCTAGGTGCAGTAAATCAGAAAGTAAAAGACAACTGCCACATGGTTTCTCTCATTTTTGGAATATAAACAATTAAAATAACCAACTAGCAAAATAAACCAAAAATAAGACGTAGACTTTGTGAACTACAGTTGTCATCAGTAGTGGAGAGGAATTTTTGAGGAGGAAATAGGGAAGTATAGAGGTGGTGTATTAGCTCTAGAGCTTTGGTGGAGAGCATATTAAAGAAGTGCATATAAGAAAGATGAAGTCATTCCAAAATTAACAAATATTTGTAAACAAGTGGTAAATCATAAAATTTTGAGAAAAATTTTTGTGGCATGCATACATACATCACAAATTAGACTGCTCTAGTCAGTTCCATCCCTGTCATGTCTATTATGTTTTGAACTTTAACGATGGCTGAAGCTACAGCAGCCAACTTGCATTACAATAATAATCAGAATAAAGAAAAAAAATGTCTGTATAAAAGATTGATGGATAAGAGGAAGATAGAGCCTACATCCATAATAACATCATAAGACAGCTGTACACATGTAAACAAATGTCAACTTGATTAAGTTATTACATGCACACTTATTGCCTAATGTAGTTCTATGTGAGATGATTAGATTTTCTTCATTCTGTAAGTTTCTGGGAAACAAAATGAAAGAACCCCAAATTGTCAGTTATGGTAGAATCCTCAAAATACATATATTAATTATGAAACTACTCATGTCAAGATTTTGCTGTGTTATGAAAACTTAGTTGTAAATTTTTAATTAAACAGACATACAGGTCATGGCATACCAGGAAAAACATTTCTAAACATGTTCTCTTACAAGATATTATGATAGGAAATGGAAAGTAATTAATAACATGATGCTAACAGTGAAAAGTTCCTAAGTACTTCCTAGTTATGTTAATTCATTGAATTACCCAGTTTAGAAATAGTTTATTTCTTTGTAATGTTTATTATAGTAACAATGATTTATAATACTGTATGTGTTTAAGGGTATAGGCTCACCTCTCTACAAATGTAAGTTGTTACCTCGTGCTCCCTACCAAAACACCAATAAAAGTTTTCCACAATCTTAAGTGCCCTCTGTACTTTATTCATTATCCCTGCATTTCCCTTTGGTGCTTCAGTTCTTTAGCCAGATTTCTAGCATTGTTTTTTTTTTTTTTCATTAGCGTTGCTATTCATAGTCCACAATTGAATTGAAAGCACTTGGTATTTGTCTTTCTTCTTTGACTTATTACTATTTCCATCCATGTTGTTCTAAATGACAGGATTAATCATTTTTATACCTATATGGCATTCTGGTGTGTGTGTGTGTGTGTGCACGCGATGGCATTCTGGTGTGTGTGTGTGTGTGCGCACATACATGCGTGCATGCCACATATCCTTTATCACCTCTTCTTTTGGACACTTAATTTGTTTCCATATCTGGACTATTATCAGGGTTGCAATAAACATAAGAGCATATATCTCTTCAAACTATTGTTTTGTATTCTTGGGGTAGATTCCTAAGAGAGGAATTAGGTAAACATAGATCTATTGTTAATGTCTTGAGAGACCTCCATATTCTTTTCCACAGAGGTTGAACCAATCACCCTTTCTCCAAAACAGTGTCCGAATTTTTCCTTCCTATATCTTCACAAGCACATGTCTTGATATGAGACTTATGACAGTTGTGAGGTAATGTCTCATTATGATTTTGTTTGTATTTTCCTGATAAGTGATGATGAACATTTTTTTTTTTTGTCTCTTGGCCATATGTATGTATTCTTTGTGGTATTGGAGAAAAACAGATATGCAGATCAATATAATAAAATTGAGAGATCAGAAATAAACCAACTTGCATGGACAGTTAATATGACAAAGGAGTCTGGAATATACTATGGAAAAAAGAAAATGTCTTCAGTAATTGCTGTTTGGAAAACTGGAGTACCACATGGGAAAAAATGAAACTAGTTCACTCACATCATAAACTAAGATTAACTTAAAATACATCAATACATTAAATGTAAGACCTGAAACCATACACATAAATACAAAGAAATATGTACAGAAAAAAATACACAGAATAAACATAGGTAAAATACTCCACAATATTGACTTTAAGAATGTGTTTAGGAATAGCATTAAGATGGCAGAAAAATAACAGTAAATATAGGCAAATGGAACTATACAAAATTGAAATGCTTCTGCTCAGTGGAAGAGATTATTATTAACATGAAAAATATCCTACTGTGAACAGAAAACTTTTGTCCATTATACATCTGACAAGGGATTAACATCCAAGATCTACAAAGAACTCATAGAACTAAGTAACAAGAAAACAGATTATCCAAAAAATAAAATGAGCAGAAAAAGTTAGATCAACAGTTATCCAAATAAGATATACAGATTACCGGGCCCTCCCTGGTGGCACAGCGGGTTAAAGCACAGCAGGTTAAAGCACAGCACTAAGAAATACAGAAGCCACTTCCGCATGAGTTTGATCCCTGCCTGCCGGAGAGGAGATCCACATGGTGAAGCAGACTTCTCCTGACCGCCCCCTGCACCCCTCAGCAGTGTACTTCATCCATCTGCCTGGTCTGCTCCCCTCTCTGTCTCTGGTGAATCCTCTCACCCTCCGCATCTCTGGCCTGTATCCCAGTTCATATGAATAAATAAATAAATCTTTTTAAAAAATTTTAAAAAAAAGATATACAGATTACCAACATGCTCACTCAAAAAAAAAAAAAAAATACATGTGCCCCTTTCAGCAGTTCAAAAGTGATAGTCTCAGGTGAATATGTACCTTTGGATTCTCCTGTGAAACATAATCTGGGTTTTATGGTCTTCCCTTGTTAAATACTTTCCATTGTGTCCACACCTGTGAACCTGAGTACTTTTCACCATTTTGCAGAAAATGGAGGTATTTTAATGGAGGTATGGAAGTTCTTACTACAGACTTCTTGAGTCCCTTTTCCCTGGGCCCTTGTCAGTTATCACATTCGTTTCTCTATAAAGTGCCAGCAAATTAATACAATTTTAAATATCTAGTTTCACTTTATGAACTCTTTGAAGATAAACATACCCTTGAAATTCAACCTTCCTACCCTTATATACTAGCTAATATCTGAATATACCTCAGAATGTAACTTCTTTACTCCCTGTCAGTCTCAGCATGCCTTGAACTCAGATATGTTGAGCTATAATCAGAAAAACTAGTTAATTTGTAAAATGTGAAAAATATGGAACAAATTAATTCTTATGCCTCTTTAGTCTTCTTTACATAATTACTTTGTCAAAAAGATTCTTTTTTAACTAATTGTATTGTTACTGTTCATCTTTGAGCAGTCTAAAATGTAATTCACTTCCTTGTTTATGTTTGGTAATAAACCATCATGGCATAGAAAACGCGCACTAACTGTTCAATCATAAGAAGAAGGCTAGTTATATTGACTATAGACTAGTTACTCTGTATCCAGTGTGGAGTTAAATCCTGCATATGTTGCTTATTAGCAATATGACTTAGCTATATTATAAACATAGCAACATAGTTTTCACAACTCAGAGTATTTATGCTAACTATTTCATAAGGATTACATAGTTTGTGAACCAACTAATATATTGAAAACACCAAGCCAAAAACTTCTCATTGAGTAAATGATCAAAATGGTTCCAACTAGAGTTTATAATTAGATGCCATATCCTTTCTTACTCTCATTCTAGCATATATTTTGCCATCAAATATATGCTAAAATTCTTATTCATAAAATATTATTATGTAATTACAGCTAAGATAATTCTTACTTTGTTGTTCTCCAGAGAGATTTTTTGTACCTTTCTAAATGTATTTGTATGTATAAAATATTTGTCTAGTATTAATTGGACCATGTGTGTGGAATAGAGTGGCTTTTTTTTTTAATTATTAACTCATTCTTTGCATTTATTGTTTTTTGCATTGAAGAACTGTGGTGTGGGGTGAGGATTCACCAGAGACAAAGTGGGGACCAGTAGAGGCAGATTTACTGAAATACACTGCTAAGGGGAGCAGCAGGCAAGAGGAAAGGTCTGCTATGCCACATTTGAGTTAGCTCACTGGTTGGGGATCAAACTCAGGCTTTCTGGGAAATAGCTCTAAGATTTAACTTACTCAGTGCCACCAGGGAGGACCCTAGAGTGAATAGCTTTATTATTCATCTTCCTACAACTTAAATTATATAAATTCTTATTTAAGTACAAATGCATAAAAAAATTGAAATCCCCATTTAAAGTTCTTGAGAATTACTATTTTTGACATTCCTTTGATATTTATCCCTTTCTGAAAATAGCTGTTACCTCTGTGTTTACATTTGCAAACTACTGTTAAGCAGATGATTGAGAAAATATGTTGACCTGCCCTTTTTGTTCTTGAAAAAGATTATGTTCACTCATACAGACACACATGAACATTTACAAATATTTGCTCTCTTAGGGGTAGCATAAGAATCTATGGTTAACAATAATATATTAACTATATACATGAATAATAGTATAGTTTGGAATTGGGCATTTTATTGACTAATAATGTAATTTGTTTCCAAAATAAATTTTATTGAGCATTTCCAACTATCTTTCCTGCTAATAATTTCAAGAACATTTTACCTAGCTTTCTAAATACTTATTTCTAATTATATTGAACTATCAGATGTTTCACCATTATTTTTTCTATAGCATGTTTTTAATATATGAGTTAATATCCAGTTTTAGAAAATGCAGATTTAGTGGGTGTTGATTTTAAAAATATAAATCAATATTTCTCTAATTGTTTATTTACTATATATTTCATTTTAAAGAGACTATATCATTTTAATTTCCTCTCAAAAAAAGCATGTCTCAAAATAATAGAAATTTCAAATAAAAGATATTTTTAAAATATAAGTTAATGGCATTCTTATATCTTTGATCAATAATAGGAATCATGACCAGTGGCAAAAAACAGAATAACAAAACAATCATTAACTGACATGAATTCATGATACTTTATTAAAGGATATGCATAGTTGAGTTAAAATAATTTGTCTTCTGATTGTTTTTCTGCTGTGTCAGTCCCATCTTAACAAGAAACTGAAAATCTAATTGACTATCATAAGCAAATTTAGTACTTCCACATTAGAGAATTAAGTTACCATTATTGCATTTAATGAGTCCTTATTATCACACTACTGTATTTCAAGACTTACTATAAAGTCACATTAATTATGACAGACTGGAATTGATGTTAGCAAATAAATTGAGATCAATGGAAAAGAATAGAATATCCGTAGCACATACCTATGCGATCAGTTGATTTTTGACAAAAATGTCAAGTAATTCAATGAGAGAAGAACAGGTGAGCTAAGTTTTGGAAACCATGGCCTTGTGGGCACACCTATGTAACAATGTTCAATAAGACCCCTGAACACCAAAGCTGTTTTGAGCATCACTGACTGACAAAACTACACAAACATTGGCATACATAAT
>NW_004567114.1:53188540-53276011 GCF_000260355.1 Condylura cristata | reverse complement strand
TTCAAATTATATCACTTTTTTATTGATATGACATTGGAATAACACTATATACAATTTAGAATACTTCACCATATTTTTGCTACTATATCACTTAAGCAGCTAAGCATCCCCAATCTGCTAATGTAATCTACTGGGCCCTGTTTCCAATTTGCTCCCAACTCCAAGCTTCTCACCTCCTATTTGGGTAGCTTCAATTTTGCAGTCATATTTCAAAAGTCTGTCTTGGTTTAACAGTGTTTGTAACTTTAGTCTTTTCTGTTTGGTTTCTTTATATGGATGAAATCATCTGATTTTATCTCCTCATTCAGACTCATTTTGCTTGTCATAATCCTCATAGTTCCATCCCAGTTGTTATAAATGACACTACTTCATCCTTTTTATAGCTGAATAGTATTCCATTGTATATATATATACAATCTACATCTGCCATTGGGCTGTTTTTGTAACATGGCTATTATGAAAAGTGTATCATTGTATGTAGATTACATGTAATTAATGTGTTTGTCTCCTTTATATTGGTACCAAGAAGTGGAATTTATATATCATATGACTGATCTAGTTTTATGGTTTTGAGAAACTCTTGGCTATAGGGGATAGACTAATCTGCCCCACCAAAATTGTACAAGAATTTCTTCTCCATCACATTCTTAGTGTGGTCATTCTCAGAGGTGTGGGGTGGTATCTCATTGTACTTTTGCTATTTTCCTGTGATGATTAGTGATGATTAACATTTTTTCATGTGTTCTCTGATCATTTGTATGTCTTCTTTGGAGAAGTGTTAATTTTGTTGTGTCTTGTTTATTTGGTTAATGGTTTTTATTTTGTTGTACTACATACATTATTCATAGATCTTGATATTAGCTACATGTTGTATGTATGATGTGTAAATATTCTCTCCCATTTTATAGATGTCTTTCATCTTAAAAGTAGTTTCTTTAACTGTGCAGAAGCCCATATGGAGGGTCTAATCAATGACATTGAAAGTAGAAATGCCTTAAGGAACCAAATGGAAGAGCAGTGTATCATCAGTCTGCCTGTTCTGCCCACCCCCCCCACCAACTCTGGTGAATCCTCTCATCCCCCAACACCTCTGGCCTATACCGCAGTTCTGTATGCATAAATAAATAAATCTTAAAAAAAAAAGAAAAAGAAATAAAGGTTTTCCCAGACAAATGCTAAAGGAGTTTGTCAGTGCTGGATCTCCACTACAAGATAAGTTGATAGCTCTTGTATTTAAATCAAAAACAAAAACACAAAAACATGAGAAGGGATATAAATAGAGAAAACTGAAGATAAATAGAAGTAGCAAGTCCTTCTATATCAATAATCATCTTTAATGCAAATGGACTAACCTCGCCAATCAAAAGTCAGAATTTCTTGTTCGATCAGAAAATAAAACTCAAATTTCTGTCTCCAGAATATTCTACTGAGCATCAAAAATAAGCACATGTTCAAAGTAAATTGTTGGAAAACAGTCCTACAACAAATGATTCCCACAAAAAGGCTGAGACAACTAGACTTATATCATTCAAAACAGATGTCCAGATAAAAAGGGTGACATGTTACAGGGAAGGACATTAGGTAATGATTAAGGTGTCAATCAATCAAGAAGCCATGAAGTCATCAATAGATATGCACCAAATAGAAGATCATCAAAACATATGGTAACTATTAACAGTTGTGAAAACAGACATTGGCAGCAACATAATAGTTGTGAGTATTTCAACAGTACACGTGCACATACATCAATTAACAGATCAGCCAGTAAAAATACAAGAAACAAACAAGTCTGAAGTGAGGTTTAGACCACGTGGGCTTAATAGATGTTGATAAAGCAATGGGCACAACTCAAAAAGTGGAGTATATGTTCTTCTCAAGTGTTAATCAAATGTGTTTTTTCTTAAAGAACTTCAGTAATTTTGTGATGGGAATGTGAACAAATCTGAGCATTTGATAATAATTGATCTCAAACCATTATAACCATTTGATTTCTCACTTTTCCAGTATCACTTGCAGAATGGGTAGCTGAATTATGGACTATGAAATACAAGTTTATCGCAGATGTCTCTGAAAGAGTGTTTCTTTCCCAGAGGCCTTTTAAGCAATATAGATTTTGATGTAATTATGCTAGGTGCAGTAAATCAGAAAGTAAAAGACAACTGCCACATGGTTTCTCTCATTTTTGGAATATAAACAATTAAAATAACCAACTAGCAAAATAAACCAAAAATAAGACGTAGACTTTGTGAACTACAGTTGTCATCAGTAGTGGAGAGGAATTTTTGAGGAGGAAATAGGGAAGTATAGAGGTGGTGTATTAGCTCTAGAGCTTTGGTGGAGAGCATATTAAAGAAGTGCATATAAGAAAGATGAAGTCATTCCAAAATTAACAAATATTTGTAAACAAGTGGTAAATCATAAAATTTTGAGAAAAATTTTTGTGGCATGCATACATACATCACAAATTAGACTGCTCTAGTCAGTTCCATCCCTGTCATGTCTATTATGTTTTGAACTTTAACGATGGCTGAAGCTACAGCAGCCAACTTGCATTACAATAATAATCAGAATAAAGAAAAAAAATGTCTGTATAAAAGATTGATGGATAAGAGGAAGATAGAGCCTACATCCATAATAACATCATAAGACAGCTGTACACATGTAAACAAATGTCAACTTGATTAAGTTATTACATGCACACTTATTGCCTAATGTAGTTCTATGTGAGATGATTAGATTTTCTTCATTCTGTAAGTTTCTGGGAAACAAAATGAAAGAACCCCAAATTGTCAGTTATGGTAGAATCCTCAAAATACATATATTAATTATGAAACTACTCATGTCAAGATTTTGCTGTGTTATGAAAACTTAGTTGTAAATTTTTAATTAAACAGACATACAGGTCATGGCATACCAGGAAAAACATTTCTAAACATGTTCTCTTACAAGATATTATGATAGGAAATGGAAAGTAATTAATAACATGATGCTAACAGTGAAAAGTTCCTAAGTACTTCCTAGTTATGTTAATTCATTGAATTACCCAGTTTAGAAATAGTTTATTTCTTTGTAATGTTTATTATAGTAACAATGATTTATAATACTGTATGTGTTTAAGGGTATAGGCTCACCTCTCTACAAATGTAAGTTGTTACCTCGTGCTCCCTACCAAAACACCAATAAAAGTTTTCCACAATCTTAAGTGCCCTCTGTACTTTATTCATTATCCCTGCATTTCCCTTTGGTGCTTCAGTTCTTTAGCCAGATTTCTAGCATTGTTTTTTTTTTTTTTCATTAGCGTTGCTATTCATAGTCCACAATTGAATTGAAAGCACTTGGTATTTGTCTTTCTTCTTTGACTTATTACTATTTCCATCCATGTTGTTCTAAATGACAGGATTAATCATTTTTATACCTATATGGCATTCTGGTGTGTGTGTGTGTGTGTGCACGCGATGGCATTCTGGTGTGTGTGTGTGTGCGCACATACATGCGTGCATGCCACATATCCTTTATCACCTCTTCTTTTGGACACTTAATTTGTTTCCATATCTGGACTATTATCAGGGTTGCAATAAACATAAGAGCATATATCTCTTCAAACTATTGTTTTGTATTCTTGGGGTAGATTCCTAAGAGAGGAATTAGGTAAACATAGATCTATTGTTAATGTCTTGAGAGACCTCCATATTCTTTTCCACAGAGGTTGAACCAATCACCCTTTCTCCAAAACAGTGTCCGAATTTTTCCTTCCTATATCTTCACAAGCACATGTCTTGATATGAGACTTATGACAGTTGTGAGGTAATGTCTCATTATGATTTTGTTTGTATTTTCCTGATAAGTGATGATGAACATTTTTTTTTTTTGTCTCTTGGCCATATGTATGTATTCTTTGTGGTATTGGAGAAAAACAGATATGCAGATCAATATAATAAAATTGAGAGATCAGAAATAAACCAACTTGCATGGACAGTTAATATGACAAAGGAGTCTGGAATATACTATGGAAAAAAGAAAATGTCTTCAGTAATTGCTGTTTGGAAAACTGGAGTACCACATGGGAAAAAATGAAACTAGTTCACTCACATCATAAACTAAGATTAACTTAAAATACATCAATACATTAAATGTAAGACCTGAAACCATACACATAAATACAAAGAAATATGTACAGAAAAAAATACACAGAATAAACATAGGTAAAATACTCCACAATATTGACTTTAAGAATGTGTTTAGGAATAGCATTAAGATGGCAGAAAAATAACAGTAAATATAGGCAAATGGAACTATACAAAATTGAAATGCTTCTGCTCAGTGGAAGAGATTATTATTAACATGAAAAATATCCTACTGTGAACAGAAAACTTTTGTCCATTATACATCTGACAAGGGATTAACATCCAAGATCTACAAAGAACTCATAGAACTAAGTAACAAGAAAACAGATTATCCAAAAAATAAAATGAGCAGAAAAAGTTAGATCAACAGTTATCCAAATAAGATATACAGATTACCGGGCCCTCCCTGGTGGCACAGCGGGTTAAAGCACAGCAGGTTAAAGCACAGCACTAAGAAATACAGAAGCCACTTCCGCATGAGTTTGATCCCTGCCTGCCGGAGAGGAGATCCACATGGTGAAGCAGACTTCTCCTGACCGCCCCCTGCACCCCTCAGCAGTGTACTTCATCCATCTGCCTGGTCTGCTCCCCTCTCTGTCTCTGGTGAATCCTCTCACCCTCCGCATCTCTGGCCTGTATCCCAGTTCATATGAATAAATAAATAAATCTTTTTAAAAAATTTTAAAAAAAAGATATACAGATTACCAACATGCTCACTCAAAAAAAAAAAAAAAATACATGTGCCCCTTTCAGCAGTTCAAAAGTGATAGTCTCAGGTGAATATGTACCTTTGGATTCTCCTGTGAAACATAATCTGGGTTTTATGGTCTTCCCTTGTTAAATACTTTCCATTGTGTCCACACCTGTGAACCTGAGTACTTTTCACCATTTTGCAGAAAATGGAGGTATTTTAATGGAGGTATGGAAGTTCTTACTACAGACTTCTTGAGTCCCTTTTCCCTGGGCCCTTGTCAGTTATCACATTCGTTTCTCTATAAAGTGCCAGCAAATTAATACAATTTTAAATATCTAGTTTCACTTTATGAACTCTTTGAAGATAAACATACCCTTGAAATTCAACCTTCCTACCCTTATATACTAGCTAATATCTGAATATACCTCAGAATGTAACTTCTTTACTCCCTGTCAGTCTCAGCATGCCTTGAACTCAGATATGTTGAGCTATAATCAGAAAAACTAGTTAATTTGTAAAATGTGAAAAATATGGAACAAATTAATTCTTATGCCTCTTTAGTCTTCTTTACATAATTACTTTGTCAAAAAGATTCTTTTTTAACTAATTGTATTGTTACTGTTCATCTTTGAGCAGTCTAAAATGTAATTCACTTCCTTGTTTATGTTTGGTAATAAACCATCATGGCATAGAAAACGCGCACTAACTGTTCAATCATAAGAAGAAGGCTAGTTATATTGACTATAGACTAGTTACTCTGTATCCAGTGTGGAGTTAAATCCTGCATATGTTGCTTATTAGCAATATGACTTAGCTATATTATAAACATAGCAACATAGTTTTCACAACTCAGAGTATTTATGCTAACTATTTCATAAGGATTACATAGTTTGTGAACCAACTAATATATTGAAAACACCAAGCCAAAAACTTCTCATTGAGTAAATGATCAAAATGGTTCCAACTAGAGTTTATAATTAGATGCCATATCCTTTCTTACTCTCATTCTAGCATATATTTTGCCATCAAATATATGCTAAAATTCTTATTCATAAAATATTATTATGTAATTACAGCTAAGATAATTCTTACTTTGTTGTTCTCCAGAGAGATTTTTTGTACCTTTCTAAATGTATTTGTATGTATAAAATATTTGTCTAGTATTAATTGGACCATGTGTGTGGAATAGAGTGGCTTTTTTTTTTAATTATTAACTCATTCTTTGCATTTATTGTTTTTTGCATTGAAGAACTGTGGTGTGGGGTGAGGATTCACCAGAGACAAAGTGGGGACCAGTAGAGGCAGATTTACTGAAATACACTGCTAAGGGGAGCAGCAGGCAAGAGGAAAGGTCTGCTATGCCACATTTGAGTTAGCTCACTGGTTGGGGATCAAACTCAGGCTTTCTGGGAAATAGCTCTAAGATTTAACTTACTCAGTGCCACCAGGGAGGACCCTAGAGTGAATAGCTTTATTATTCATCTTCCTACAACTTAAATTATATAAATTCTTATTTAAGTACAAATGCATAAAAAAATTGAAATCCCCATTTAAAGTTCTTGAGAATTACTATTTTTGACATTCCTTTGATATTTATCCCTTTCTGAAAATAGCTGTTACCTCTGTGTTTACATTTGCAAACTACTGTTAAGCAGATGATTGAGAAAATATGTTGACCTGCCCTTTTTGTTCTTGAAAAAGATTATGTTCACTCATACAGACACACATGAACATTTACAAATATTTGCTCTCTTAGGGGTAGCATAAGAATCTATGGTTAACAATAATATATTAACTATATACATGAATAATAGTATAGTTTGGAATTGGGCATTTTATTGACTAATAATGTAATTTGTTTCCAAAATAAATTTTATTGAGCATTTCCAACTATCTTTCCTGCTAATAATTTCAAGAACATTTTACCTAGCTTTCTAAATACTTATTTCTAATTATATTGAACTATCAGATGTTTCACCATTATTTTTTCTATAGCATGTTTTTAATATATGAGTTAATATCCAGTTTTAGAAAATGCAGATTTAGTGGGTGTTGATTTTAAAAATATAAATCAATATTTCTCTAATTGTTTATTTACTATATATTTCATTTTAAAGAGACTATATCATTTTAATTTCCTCTCAAAAAAAGCATGTCTCAAAATAATAGAAATTTCAAATAAAAGATATTTTTAAAATATAAGTTAATGGCATTCTTATATCTTTGATCAATAATAGGAATCATGACCAGTGGCAAAAAACAGAATAACAAAACAATCATTAACTGACATGAATTCATGATACTTTATTAAAGGATATGCATAGTTGAGTTAAAATAATTTGTCTTCTGATTGTTTTTCTGCTGTGTCAGTCCCATCTTAACAAGAAACTGAAAATCTAATTGACTATCATAAGCAAATTTAGTACTTCCACATTAGAGAATTAAGTTACCATTATTGCATTTAATGAGTCCTTATTATCACACTACTGTATTTCAAGACTTACTATAAAGTCACATTAATTATGACAGACTGGAATTGATGTTAGCAAATAAATTGAGATCAATGGAAAAGAATAGAATATCCGTAGCACATACCTATGCGATCAGTTGATTTTTGACAAAAATGTCAAGTAATTCAATGAGAGAAGAACAGGTGAGCTAAGTTTTGGAAACCATGGCCTTGTGGGCACACCTATGTAACAATGTTCAATAAGACCCCTGAACACCAAAGCTGTTTTGAGCATCACTGACTGACAAAACTACACAAACATTGGCATACATAATCGCTGGGAGCATTGCCAAATCCTTTTGTGACTACATTGGTAAGAGATAGCTTTAATTGTGCTTGGGATTTTTTAAACTTTATCCAAAATGCTTCTTCTCTTTGATGATTTCAAATTGTATCTTTTCATTATCATAAACTATAACCTTGGTTATAGTGGTTTATATGAGTCTTACATGCTTTGTAGCAAATCATCAAAACTTCCAGTGGCCTTGGGGATCTCAGAACTGATAATTATTTCTTCAAATAGTACTGGAACCAAAACTACTCTGACTTCACACCTTAATGAAAATATTAATTGTAATGCATCACAGATCTAACTATTTAAGTTAGAACCATAATATTTCTAAATGGAAGCATTAACAGATAAATGCTTATTAGTTGTGAAAATGTATTCATTATATGGGAGAAAGAAAGCAATAATCATAAAAGAAGAAAATGACACAGTTTACATTATCCAAATTTAGAAGCCTGCTCTTTGAAAAGATACAGTTAAAAAATGAAAATATAAACAAAAACTAAAATAAAATGTTTGCAGCACACACATACACACAAAAAACTGCCAAGGAGTAAATCGTTTTCACCCCTATTCACATGTTGAAGCCTTAACATTCAGCATTACTTTATTTGTGGATGAGACCTATAATGAGATAATGAAGGTTAAAGTAGGTTATGGAGTTGAGACCCTGAAAGAAGCTAATATCTAAAATTTTCAAAACTTGCACACACCACAACTAAAGAAAACAATGAACCTTATCAAAAAATGGGCAGAAGAGATAAATAGATAGTTTTCCAAAGAATGACCATATAGGGCCCCTCCCTGGTGGCAAATTGAGTTAAAGCACAGCACTATGAAACATCCCCATTGCAGCTTGAGTTTGATTCCCAGCCAGGGGGGTGACTCACATGGCGTGGCAGACCTCTCCAGATCTTCCCATGTCTCCTCTCAGCAGTGTATTTCAGTTGATCTGCCTGTTCTGTTCCCCACTCTGTCTCTAGTGAATTCTGCTGCTGTCCCCACACATCTGGTCTGTACTCCAGTTCTATATGTATAAATAAATCTTTTAAAAAAGGCCATATAGTTGGCTTAGAGACACATGAAAAACATGCTTATGACTTATCATCACTGAGAATGAACATGTCAAAAAGACAAGAAATAACAACTGTTGGTCAACATCTGATGAAAGTTGAATCCTCATACATAATTGGTGGGAATGTAAATTATATGAAAGCTTCCCAAATGTAAAAAAAAAAAAAAGGGTATGTAGCATATGATCCAGCAAACCCTCTCCTAGGTATTTGTCTGAAGAATTAATCGCCACACTACTTAGAATAGTAAAATTTAATGTTTAAAAAATAGTGCTCAAAAACAATGACTGAAATAGAACTTGTGTTTGTATGTATATATATATATATATATACTATGAAATACTATGTACCTATGAAAAAGATAAAATCCTACCATTGTTGACAGATGGAACTAGAGTGATTTATGTTAAACAATGTAAATCAAAAGAACAAACTCAAATACCAAATAATTTCACTTCTATGTGGAACATAAAAAAAAAAAAACAACAACAAAAAAACAAAGATATAGACAAAACTAAACCAAAAACATACCCTAGATACCTGACTGTAGAATTGTGGCTACTAGGCATACAGGATAATGGACTTAGCAGACTGGTCAAGGTCTGTGAATGTTTTAATGATGGGTACATGTGCTAACACACTTCTAAATCATACAGCATTATTATCAATGTTACCCTAGTAAAAAAGAAAACGAAAAAAAAAAAATACCTGTAGAAAGTTAAAATTGAAGTCATGATTGAGTCAGGCAGCTATGTCAGAGAGAGATATCAGTTCTATTCAATATAATAATGTGAGCATTTAGAATACTTAAAATAGTATTTAACGGTAAAACATAAATTTACTATATTTAACTACATACTGAACAATTAGAACAGAAAATTTATAAAACCGATTAATTATTGCAATTGTATCTATGAAAATGAAATAAATGTTCATTATGGTATCAAATTTAACATCAAGTCTGTTGAAATGACAGATGCTTTCTGCAAGCAAAATAATAGGAGCACTCATTAATCATAAAGCCAGAGCAGCAGCGAATGGAAAAGACAAACCCAATCATGCAGATTATCCTTTTGTGTCAGAGAATTCTGCTCTATTGACAAACACCTCTTGCCACTTTCTTGACATATTTACAATTCTAGGTTTATAGAAAGTATTTCCACAGTTGTTAATAGTCAATACTACAATCTATTATTAGCTAAAATTTTAATGTATGATAACATAGTTATTTCTGTTATTCAGTAAAAATCATTTAATTTGTATGTTTTAAATAAAAATATAACTTACCACGATAATTTTGTTTGTATTTTGATAAATTTGCTAATTTATTTATCCACAGAAATTTTCATAATTTTGTTTCTTTCCAAAAATGACTGTGTTGATGTTAACGGTCTTCTCCTCCCTGAATCTATATTCTGTCTTTCATTTTCAGAAATTAATATTTGTAACTTACTACTGACAAATGATTGAGCCTAAGAAGAGGACTATCATATGATAAAAATTAACAATTTTGGAGTTAGACTACCTATATACATTCCTAATTTACTGCATTATAAGTCTATGACCTTGAGTGATTGTTTTTCACTTTTTTTAATTTCAATATCCTTATCTATGAAAATGGAGATAATAATAAGGTAGTACTATTGAGCATATATAACATGCTATGCAAATGTATTATTAACTCATTAATCTTTTTCATAACTATGAGGTTATTTTCATTAATATTTAATTAAGATGAGAAATTTAAAAACTGAGGAAAGAATGCCCTTTGTTATACACTGTGAATCAGGTAATGATGAGTCTGTAACATGAACTAATCAATACCACTTCCCACAGTCATTATGAGATCTACCACTAAGCAGAGTACTTACTACATTGGGTGAGTTCCAAAAATATCTATTCTCTAATTTTTTATGAGGGCTAGCTCAGTTTAGTTATGTGTAGTAATCACTCTCAATTATTATCTGTGTGTAGTTAACTTCCTTGAAACATACATACAATTGAAATTTCCAAACTATAGAAAAATGTAAAATATTATAGACCATTTATTTATTCCTCCCAGTTTCAATCCAAATAGTGTCATTAATAATATTTTAAATGTTTATGCATACAAGAACAGGGGTGCAGGCCAGAGTTGGGGGATGAAAGGATTCACCAGAAAAAGTGGGGAGCAGAACATAAGATTAATTTAAAAACACTGCTGATGGGAACAGAGGGTGAGACAGGCGAGGTCTACTATGCCTTGTGAATTAGCTCTCTGGTCAAGGATCGAACTTGTGCTACACCAGTAGATTGATAATGCTTGAGAGTTAACCCCTTGTGCCACTAAAGAGGCCTGTGTCATTAATAATTTGTTTCTAAGCAGTTGTTTTTCTTTATATAATCCTTACATATATGCACTATATGTATTTGTTTATTATATAAAGTCCTATACAAATACCTTATTTTCATTAAATAGTGTATGCATCACAGAAGTATGAGATTACATTAATTACAGAATGTCTACTTTGAAACAATCTTCATGACTGTTTGAAAATATTTGGCAGATAATCCCAAATCTGACTTACCTCAATGTTGACTATTATCATTTTTCATTTAAGTTTTTTTTTTTTCTGGTTCTTGGTAAGATGAATTATTTTAGGTTGTGTTTTGAATACTTTGGATATTATGTTATCAGTTCCCTGATTTTATTAAAATCTGGGCAGATTTCCATGTAGACTGAGACAGGTTCTGGTGTCCCTAGCAAGCTATAGTGAATTTCTGGCTTTGGGCAGATTGAGCACAGTTGTGGGCAGTTGCTAAATATAAGAGAGGAGATGGTTACTGTCATGGACGTGGGTAGTGTTAATAACATAAGAAAATTGACCTAAGGGGCCATTAGATATATGCCTTGACTCCAAGTTGCTGCTGTCCATCCCTTTTATTGGTCTCTTGGTCAATAGGATCAGAATTTTCTTATGTTTGGTTTTAGTTTCCATACTGTTTTTGTTGTTGCTGTTTTTTTACTGATGCTGTTGGTGCGTTGTTTTTTGTTTGTTCATTTGATTTTTTTGTCCATGCTGGGCTATTTAGGATTGGAAAGGTCCTTGATGCCCAGTTTCACATGCATGGACAATAAAATCCTGGTAACACACTGATGTCCCACTGCTAGTACTATGATCAGTATACTTTCTTCTTTCACCTTTCTGAGTGCTTTTGTTTTAATGAGTGTCTTTTGTATTATTTCTAGTGTATTTGCTTGAATTCAGAGAGAAGGAACAGGGAAAATTTGGTTTATTCTATCTTAATCTAGAACTGGTACCTCAAAGCAACTGTGTTTCTTTGCTTTCTGACATTAACTTTGATTTTCTTATTAAATCCCCTCTGCTACATTATTAGATTTATTTTTGTTCTTCTAAATTATTGAGTTTAATGTCTAGCATTTTCAGTTAAATCTTCTTGGTTTCTAATAGAGACAGCATTTTGCAAGTTTTTATTTTCCACAGAATACAAATTGTGTCATAACCCAGGAATTTTTATGTGCAGTGCTTTTAATGTCTTTTATGAAAGAGAAGGCTACTCTACCAAGTGAACATGCAGTCTCCATTTCCATAGTCTTTGCTGACACTGGAGGAGGAGGCAACTAGCATTATCTGCCTTTCAGTCTTTTTTTTTTTTTTTTTTAAGATTTATTTATTTGTACATACAGAACTGGGGTACAGGCCAGAGGCTCAGGGGCAGTGAGAGGCTTCACCAGAGACAGAGTGGGGAGCAGAACAGGCAGATCGACGAAGTACACTGCTGAGGGGAGCAGCGGGAGGGTCAGGAGAGGTCTGCCACGCCATGTGGTCTCCTCCGGGGCATGCGGAAGTGGCTTTAGCTTCTCAGTGCAGTGCTTTAACCTGCTGCGCCACCAGGGAGGGCCTTTTTCAGTCTTTTTTTTTCATACAAGAGTTGCCCTGTGAATACTCATGGCTAGTTGATTGTGAACAGAGACTTTTCATCCTGTATCCAGACTTATCCGGTAAAAGCCAATGGCACATTAAAAAAAAAAAAAAAACCAGCACAGACTATTAACTCAAATTCTTTTTTTTTAATATTTTTGTATTGTTTAAATGTTTTTTTATTACAAAGTTTATTTTTACATCATTTTGCACATTTTTTTTTTCCATCTCGATTGTAATCCCCGCGGGTTTCCCATCACCAGATCACCCCTGTGCCACCACCCTAGTCCCGTGCATTTCCCTCCCTTCCCCCCCTCCCGTTTTTGATTGTATTGTTTAAATTTTTACAGAGATAACTGGCTTACAACACTGTACATGACTCAGAAGTATAGGTTTATACTTCCTCAGATATATGTTATCACAGCACACCTACCATTGTCTTCTACCATAGTCCATGGTAGGGGCAGAAAAAGTCTACAATTCTACCAGTAGTATAGTAGTATAGGGGGATTTCTTTTTCTCCAAATCCTTACCTAACTTGTTTCTGGTCTCTGATATGGGCCCTTCTCAAAAGTGTATCTCATGGGGGTTTTGATTTGCATTTTTCTGAGAATAAGTGATGGCTAGCATTTTTTTTTTTCATGTGCCTGTATCGATGTGCATTTATATACTGTGTTTTGTCTATTTTTTGATATTTTTTTTCTTTTTGATTGTATGAGTCCTTTGTAGATCTTGAATATCAGATCTTTGTTAGATATGGTGTGCAAATATTTTCTCTCAGTCATTAGGTTGTATTCTTGTTTTATGATAGCTTCTTTGGCTGTGCAGAAGTTTTTGGTAATCGCTGTTGTTTACTTTCTCTTTTTTTTTCTTTCTGTTAGGGATGAAACCACAAAAATACCCCTAAAGCCTATGCTGTACAAAATTTTACTTCTGTTTTCTTTATGTATTTTGTGGTGTCAAGTCTTACATAGAAATCTTTGTTATATTTTTGAGTTAATTTTTGTGTATTATGTGAGATGTTGGTCTAGTTTCATGATTTTGTATGTGATCTTTCCAGTTTCGTCAGTACAATTTATTGAAGAGACTTTCCTCTGTTGAATATGTATTTTTGGCTTCCTTATAGTATGTTAATTGCCCATATTGGTTTATTTCTGACCTCCAACTTTTAATTAATCTATCTGCTTTTATTTCATCATCATAGTTTTGATTATTGCAGCTTTATAGTATAGGTTGAAGTCTGGGCATCAGATAACACCAGTCTTCCTCTTTTTTTGTCAGTTTTTCTTTGTCATTTTGGTATCATTTTTGGTTATGTATGAGTTTCCGTAATTTGTTTTTATCTTTGAAGAATTCAGATAGTGATAGTGTGATTGCAAATAATTTATATTTTGCTTTGGGTATACTGGCCATTTTAACTTTTAATCCTAGAACAGGAAGTATCTTTCCATTTCTTTGTGTCTTCTATTTCTTTTAACAATTTCTTAGGCCCTTCTCCTTCCTTGTTATGTTTACTTCTGAGTAATTATTTTTTTTAATGCAATGTAAATGAAATTGTTTTCTTGATATTCTTACTCTTTTACTTCATTGACTATATGAAAGGAACTGCTTATTGTATATTGATTTTGTAGCCTGCCAGTTTGATGAACTAATTTGTTATTTAAATTAGATTTTAGTAGAGTCTTTAGGGATTTTTATGTATGCTGTCATGTCATCCACATAGAAAACTTTTTTTCCCCAAGATATATTTATTTATTTATGCATGTGAGAACTAGGATATAGGCCATAGGTTCAGGGAGGAGGGCAGAGACAGAGTGGGGAGCAGAACCACCAGAGACAGAGACAGAGTTGGGAGCAGAACAGGCAGATCAACTGACATACACTGATGAGGGGAGCAGTGGGTGAGACAGGAAAGGTCTGCTGTGCCATGTAGATCAGCTCCCTGGCTGGGAATTGAACTCATGCTGCAGTGATTGCATATAGCTTCATAGTGCTGAGACATAAACCCTGTGCCAACGTGGAGGCATGATAACTTAATACTTTAATGAAAACATAATGCTTGATTTTGAGGATACCAAAGGAGCAGAAGGAGAAAAAAAAATATTTCAGATACTATAGTGAATATAATTATCCCTGCCTTGTTTTCCTTTGGAAATAAATGACTGCAGTTTTTTGTTTTTTTTTAAACTATCCTTGTATTGTGAGCCTTGAATTTTTGCTAATAGGGTTTATAATAAATAATGTTTTTGCTTTACTTACATGTGTTTGCTTAGAGTACATATCTTAATTTGTACTAATATATGACTATTGGTTAAAATGAAAGTCAATTGTATATTTTATATTCAGTTTAATTTCTGAAATATGGATTTCTCAATAAATTCATCACATCAGCTACTTTAAATATAAATTTACACTTAAATATCCAAAATAATAATAATGCATGTAAGATCCAATTTGATGACTAGCTTTATAGGCATGTAGCCTATTCAATCATATAGTTTCTCATAATCAGAAGGTTGGTTTAATGCTCTGCTGATGCCATATTGAAATTCTTTAAAATATTTAAGCAGTGGTTCCCACATTTTAACTTTGTGCTGGGATTGACAGATTATGTAATAATTATTATTTTTAATAAATCAGGGGCTAAAATTTCAAGTTTAAGTATATATAACTTAAAATAGCATCTGTGCTTTTTCCAGACATATGTTTAAATCTTGTAATCAACAAAGTTTACTCTAGTTTTATATTGACATTGAAAGTTTTGCTCCTACAAAATTTAGTTAATTATCTTCTTTGTTGAGAGTTTTCATTCCATTTTTGCCTTTGATTTCTGAGGTCAGCTATTGTTACAGTTGTAAATTTAAGAGTTAAAAGAGCATATTTTATCTAAAGACAAATTGATGTTTTGATTCCTTCTAAATGATTTTGATCATATTAGATAATATGTTTTTCATTGAGAGTATAGTAACTTATTTTATCTTAGAGTCACTGTCAATAAAAATATAATGTCATAAAATTACAATTTGAGAGACTACTCAGACACAAAATTAAAGAGGAGCTTTAAAATATTAACATATTTTAAAATATTAAGTCTTTAAAGATCATCAACTCTTATACTTGATAGGTTTATATATAACACTCGTAGAGACTTAAGCCTTTTATTAAAAAGTTTGATTCATATCATAGTCTTTTGTCCAAATGTGATATGTTGGTATTGCATATAATGAAATTCTATCTTACAAGTTACTTCAGTGTTTCCTCTCACTTCTGCAATGACTTGTCTTATTATAGCTTTTATGTATTTTCAACTTATTGATATACTTTAGATAGTGGAATTGATTTTCAACAGCCAAGCTTTTCCCTTTTACATTATTTATTAGTTCACAAATTCAGTTGAGATGAGTCTTTTCACTTGACTTGTACATAGACTAACCTAATTTTCATGATATTGTACAGTATAATTTTGCTATTTATTCAGATGACTAAAATATTGAGCATGAAGATTACTCATAATGAAAATGATGAATAAATAAAAATCCTATTTGATAGTACACAATATTGGAGCTCACTGCATTTCATTAGGAGAAATGAAATCTATCAATACTACAGACTAAGCTTTGATTAATTTTCCAAATAAGAAATATAAAATTAATTCCATCTTGTATTGAAAATGTGAATGTTTTCACAAACTTTTCTAATTAGTGTTTCACAGATAATTAGGAAGAAATGAAGTAAGTTAGAACTAACTTATTACTCCAAAAAATAATTTTTATTAAAAAAACTCACTTGCAGTCATCTTACGCTAAAATAGGTTGTCTGTACTCACTTAAATGGTAACGTGTTTGCATTAAATAAGCATGTGGTGATTTGTATGCCTGTAAGTCTTTTTGAGAACCTATTATAAAGCAAAGGTCTTCAGACTTCAATTTGAGATAAATAGTTCAAAACTTTATTCAACTATCAAATAATGTTAATTATTATGACATAGATCCTAGATCATATTTTTTTCATCTGTAAATTGGGATACCTAATTTCTTTTTAAAAATTGTGTCTTAGTCTATAATGTAATACCTATTGTCTCACATTTGCCTCAACAATTACAGAGAGTAACAGAAGTCTTAAGCTAACACTGCAAAGACAGCACAGAAAATCAAATAGTGGTCTGGAAGGTAACTTGTCTAAATTTCAGCCAGATATGTCTTTTCACAAATTCCTTAAATAATTTCCTATGATTATAGCTTTAAAATGTAACAAAACTGTTAATAATTTGGGAATAATAATCCTCTTTGCCAGTATGACAAAAATTAAATGTAAAGTAGGAACATGAAGCCTGATTCACCACCCAAAATAATCACATCTATATTACCAACATTTGTTATATTGCCAGCTTCAAATGTCCTTACTAGCGCCATCATGGATTCAGAAACATTCCTTATCAATGAGCTAATTATTGAAAACTATAGCAGCTATCCTGGAGAGATTTACAAGAAATTCTGGGATTTTGAACGCTTGACGTCTTTGTTTAGGTGCTGGCAACAGAAAAATTGGTTTAAGGACTTTAGTGTGAACAGCTTACTTATTAAATGAGTCCAGGAACTTGATAAGAAGAAATAGGGAGAGTGTGACAAAGAAGTAGGAAAAGGCAATATTATGGTGTATTATCAAGATAACTAATATAGGACAAAAGAGCTCAGTGCTGATATCAGCTCCTGAAAGTTCACATAAGTTGGCAACTTAACATATAGGAGGCCTGATTGCTTGGCCACAGGCCCACAGGTTTCCATCTCTCAGATTATTGAGTTTTATCATAACATAAAATTTTTCCACATTGATTCTTTTCCCCCTACTAATATATCCTGGAGATTACTGCATATTTGTATCCAGAAGTGTTGTCTCATTGATTTTATTCCACATATGTATAGTTCACTACAGGTGGACCTTTAGATTCTTTCCATTGTTTTATGTGCACAAGTAACATCACAAGGAATAGTCTTTATCATATGTAAAACTTTTATTAAAAGTGTTACTTTAATTCACTTAACAATAGGTTTAATCATAATTCTATTTATTAATGAGGTAAGTGAGGTAAAAAAAAAGGCCTAGATGTATTTGGAAAATTATTTGACTATATCTGGCCTGTGAAATGTTCTTTGAATATTAAATGAAAAAAAATATATATATATGTGTATATATAGCATCCAGGCTTCCTGTGGCACAAAGGTTAAAGCAGAGCACTATGAAGCTATCTGCAGCTACTGCTGAATAAGCTCAATCCCCATCCAGGAAGGTGACCCACGTGAGGCAGAGCAGACTTCTCCTGTCTCACTCACCCTCTGTTACTCTCAGCAGTGTATTTCAGTCAATCTGCCTATTCTGTTCCCCTCTGTCCTGGTGAATTTCCCATTCTCTCCCCCTACACTTCTAGCCTGTGCCCCAGTTCTTGTATGCATAAATAAATATGTCATATATATGTGACTGACTCACATATACCTCACACACCCACACCTATAGCATCATGCCATTTTTTTGGCCTTTATCTAGCTTCCCATTCCAGTAAACCAAGGAAATTCTGACTTACTGGGTTGAGCTTTAACTTTGGAGGTTTCTTCACACTTCTCCTTTTTTGGGTTATATTAACTACTTCTGATAAAGAAATGCATAGAAATACTCAATTATCAATATTGAGTTATTTAATCTGTTTTTATCAGAGCATTAGAAGAATCTTCCCCAAATCAGAACATTTTCAGTTTTTCTTTTCAGTTATTGATAGTTATGATAGTTCACATACTAATTCTATGCATAGATCATAGATCTCAATAGCTCAGTAGCTCATAGATCTCAATTGATTAATTGAGAACCATGGATTCCTTTATTTCTAACCAGTGCAATTGCTTGGCAAAGGAAAATGGAGTATAGAATGTTGTACAAGTTATGTCCAACTTTTTTTCAAGAGAAAGTAAATCAAAGAATCCTTCACAAAGGGGAGACTTTCCCTCTGAATCCATTATTCAGATATATGTCTGAAAATTCTGTGGAGCTGATAAGGGCACTAAAACAAAGTAACAGACGGATAAGCTGATTAACCGCATAGAAGCAACACAAAATATTACATTTCATGCTATCATGCTGTTTATTACATATGCAGAATTTCTCTTACATAATTTTCTTAGTTTAAAAAGTATGTGATTCTTAGTTTTTAGTTGTTTTTATTAAAAGTATTTAATCAAGTTTAACATCTACAATACAAACTTTTTTATATAATAGTTTATTTTTACATCATTTCTGCATTTTTTTCATCTCAGTTGTAATCCCCTTGGGCTTCCCATCACCAAATCACCCTGTGTGGTCAGCATAGTCCAGTGCATTCCCCACTCCACCCCCATAAAATGTCTCTGGTATATAGCTGTTCATTTTTTTTTTCCCCCACCTGGTCCTGCTATGAGTGAAACCATCTGGTATTTTTCCTTTTCATTCTGGCTTATTTCACTAAGTATGGTCTTCTCCAGCTCCATCCATCCCATGTTGCTGCAAAAGACATGTGTTTATTTATTTATTTATTTATTTATTTATTTTTGGTTGCTGAGTGATAGTCCATTGTGTATATGTACCACATTTTTTTTTTAATCCAGTCATCCACTTTTGGGCATTTGGGCTGTTTCCATGTTTTTCCAATTGTAAATAAAGCAGCACTAAACATGGGGGTGCAGCTATCTTTTGAATCAGTGTTTTTGTGTCTTTTGGGCAGATACCTAGGAGTGGGATTGCTGGGTCATAGGGAAGCTCCATGTTTAGCAGTTTGAGGAGCCTCCGAACAATTTTCCATAGTGGCTGTACTAGTTTGCATTTCCACCAGCAGTGTAGGAGAGTTCCTTTTTCTGCACATCCTCGCCAACATTTGTTGTTGCTAGTTGTTTTAAAGTGTGCCATTCTCACTGGGGCGAGGTGGTATCTCATTGAGTTTTTAATTTGCATCTCCCTTATTACCAATGATGTTGAACATTTTTTCATATGCTTGTTGGACATCTTCATTTCCTCTTTGGAGAAGTATCTTTTTATCTCTCCTGCCCATTTTTTGATGGGGTTGTTTATTTTTGTTGAGTTTCATCAGTTCTTTGTATATCTTTGTGATCAATCCTTTATCACTCTTTTTGTGTGAGAAAATTTTTCCCAGTCAGTGGGATGTCTGTTTGTCTTTTGTAATGTCTCTTTTGCTGTACAGAAGCTCTTTAACTTGATGTAGTCCCATCTATTTATCCTTGCTTTCAATATTGTTGCGTTGCATTGGGTGCTCTGTCTTTAAAGATGTCGCTGAAGTGTATGTCGTGTAGTGTTTGGCCCATCTTTGCTTCAAGGTATTTTATGTTTTTGTTCTAATGTCTAGATCTTTAACCCATTTCGAGTTGATTTTTGTGTATGGGGTGAGGTAATAATCTAGTTTCATTTTTTTGCATGTAGCTTCCCAGTTTTCCTAGCACCATTTGCTGAACAAACTTTCTTTGTTCCATACAATACAGACTTTTACCTCCATTTTGCAATGACTATTTTCCATTATAAATTATTTTGTGCTTGTGTAGGAAATAGTTTTAATAATACTTATATTAAAATATAATCATGTGGCCTCCCTGGTGGGCCAACAGGTTAAAGCACAGTACTAAGAAGCTCAATCCACTTCGCATGAGTTCTATTCCCGTCTGCCCCAGACTTGACCACATGGCATGGCAGACCTCTCCTGACCTGCCAGCTGCTCCCCTCAACAGTGTACTTTGTAGATCTGCCTGTTCTGCTCCCCACTCTGTCTCTGGTGAAGCCTCTCACCACTCCTAAGCCTCTGGCCTGTACCCAAGTTCTGTATGCACAAATAAATAAATCTTTAATATATGTATAACATCATGCTTATATTAAAGTATGATCATCCATAAATCTTACTTTTTCTTTGCTTTGTTTATTCTTTGAATAGTACTTGAATTCTATGAAAAGTCCTGAGTTGTAGATTCAATGTTTTCTCATAGCAGTTGATGGTTTTCATACAAAGAAATTTATTTGGTTTAATGTGTAAGGTTTCATTGTAGGCATTATTTAGTTACAAATAAGAATAAGAGGCCCTCCCCGGTGGTGCAGCAGGTTAAAGCACTGCACTAAGAAGCTTAAGCCACTTCCGCATGAGTTCTATCCCCACCTGCCCCAAGGAGATCCACATGGCGTGGCAGACCTCTCCTGACCCACCTGCTGCTCCCCTCACCAGTATACTTCATCGATCTGCCTGTTTTGCTCCCCACTCTGTCCCTAGTGAATCCTCTTACCTTCGCATCTCTGGCCGGTACCCCAGTTCTGTATGAATAAATAAATAAATCCTTAAAAAAATCAAATAAGAATATGATCAATAAGAATTTTAAAACTAAAAAAAATTCCTATAATTTTTCAAGATATTAGAGTAAAAAGACAAAGGAGAAGCAGTATTTTATCATTTTCGGTGTTAAAGAAGGTTCTATTCATTTTTTTTTTAAAGATTTATTTATTTATTCGTACAGAACTGGGGTACAGGCCAAAGATGCGCAGGGTCAGAGGATTCACTAGGGATAGAGCAGGGAGCAAAACAGGCAGATCGACAAAGTACACTGCTGGAGGGGAGCAGTGGGCGGGTCAGGAGAGGTCTGCCTCGCCATGTGGATCTCCTCGGGGCAGGCAGGGATCGAACTCATGTGGAAGTGGATGTAGCTTCTCAGTGCAGTGCTTTAACCTGCTTCGCCACCAGGGCGGGCCCTCATTATTATTTCTAAGTGGATAGTACTATCATATTGCTATAGCTTACAGATTCCATTGAATCCATTTAAAACTATGATGACACCATTTCTTTAATTGTTGGAACATTAGTCATGGCAGGGTTTGAAAGTATTTGAAGAGTTTTTAACTTGTAAATCCCAGAGAAGATGCAAAGTTATAAATCTACTTTACTGCCATAAACATAATTTGAGGAAGAAAATACAATATTTGAAATGAACTGGAAATCACATCCTCTACATATATTTCAACTGAAATTGAATTAAATTATAAATGTTAATTTATGTGTGAGTGACTATGTATAACTCAAGATGCTTTTGTACTTGTATTATAATATATTCATAATCACCCCTCTAATGACCTTATATTTGAGGAATTATAGAAAGAAATTTAGGAAAAGACTCATGAATCAAAGGATTCAAGCAAAGAGTTTTTATTTAAAAAAAAATATTTATTTATTTATGCATACAGAACTGGAGTATAAGCTAGAGGTGCAGAGGGAGTGAGAGGCTTCACCAGAAACATAGTTGGGAGCAGGAGCAGGCCAGGAGAGGTCTGCCAGCCATGTGGGTCATCTCTGGGGCGGGGGATTGAACTCATGCGGAAGTGGCTTTAGCCTCCTAGTGCTGCACTTTATCCCACTGTGCCACCTGGAGAGCCCGCCAAGAATTTTTATTATAGGTTACACAATAGGAAAGAGATGACAACTGCCCTAAGCCATGCTGAGGGTGGCTGAGGGTCTGAGTATGTGGTAACTTTAGTGCAGGTTGGCAGGGAAGGAAAGTGTTGACCAAGAAGAGCTTTACCAGATTAACTCACTAACAGGAGAGCAGAGTAACAAACAAGGACTAGATTGACTTAATCAACAAAGACCCTGTTCATGATTGTGGGCAAAAGACTTATGAAGTTTAATAAAATTGAAATAGTTGCATTTGCTTTCTGAGTATTTAGAAACATTAGAAATCTTACACACAAGAAATTTTTAAAAATTAATGCCTAGCAAACAAAGATTTAAAAATATATTATAAAGAAACCAAGCAAAGAGTCAGACAAAGCCATACTAAAAACTAACTATTGAAAGTTGAAAAGCTGACATAGAAAGGAGGTGACCAAAGGCTGGGGGTGTGGTGGGGGAGAAGGCTTTGTGATGGAAGAACACCAAAGGGGGAGATACTGTACTTCTAAACTACAGTTATATAAAGCATTAACTTAATAACAAAAAAATCAAAATGGTATGAAAGTAAAATAAATTAAAAATATAATTATAAAATAAGTGTATATGGACATTTTGCAGTGTGTAAATTCCATTTCGTCTTGTAAGGTAGCAAATTCCATTTAATACTTATTTATATATATATTTTTCAAAATAAATATTGCCTTCTAATTTTTGCTAAGATTTTGTTTTCCACTAGAGTTCTTCACATAGGGGTTCTACTAAGTTATTCTTTCCCTGCTGTTTTAAATAATATATGATGCTACTACATGTCCTGAATTTATCTCTGAGAATGGTATCTTTAATTGTATTTAAATAACTTTATTAATTCATTTATCAGTCAAGTTTTCTCAGCTAGTGTGTTTTCACTCCTTTTAGTTCCTTCTTTCAAATTTTCTTCACTTTCATTTCAAATTGGCTAACCTAGTTAAATTTATTATGTGCAGAATTATTGTGCTAAACATTTATCTTATTGCTATTACACTTAATAGCATTCCAGTTATAAAACCTAATATGTTATAATTTAAAACATCATTTCTTTCTGTACTCTTGCTGATGCTATCAGTAATAGATCTACATCTTCCCAAGCACCTGCATTCATCCTTAAATAGTAAGCATACTACTACTACTGTTCTTTTTTAGCTTGTGTCTACTTTATCACCAGGTCTTATTAACTATTTCTTCTGTCAGTTATCTAATGCAAACTTACTAATATGAAAAGCCATCGTCATAAATGAAGGTGCCAAATTCATCTCAAAAGCAAGATGGCACTATAATTTTAACCATATCTTTGAATTATTTTGTGGAGAATTTAGTGATATAGTTGTGGAATGTTTAGAAATTGTGTGCCATAGAAGAAAAAATGGATGCTGTGTATGCTTTTACTAGTATATTCTTATCTTTATTTCTGAGTACATCTTTATAATGAGATTTACTTTCTTCAGCTATAACTGTAAAGGTTATGGGGAAGATCAAATGACAAAAAGAACTTCAACTAAAGGATGACCAACGCACATTAGGCATTACCATTTGTTTCCAAAACAAAAGTATAGTTTTTTGTTTGTTTGCTACTTGTATAATGAAAGACCCTGGGATAGATAATAAATAATTCATACATGTATATATGTATATACATATATATGTTATTTTTGTTAAGTACTTTTCTTAGACAAGATAATCTATCTCCAAATATGGATTCCAGAGATTTCAGATAGCAGTGAGAAATAATAGCAGGTAATCTCCAAATTATTATATATATGTGATGATAGCCCTACTTCCTAAATATTAATGATTATTTCCAATTAGTTCCACTTTCAGATTGTGTGGCATAGAAATCACACAGTATGTAGATAATGGAGATAGCATATAGCATAATTGCCATGTATATTATTTATGACTATTTTTGCAAGAAATATCCCCAGATAATTGTTTTCTTCCTTTTTTTCTGAAATGTTAAAATAATGCACATATTAAAAATATTATGATATTTTAACTTAAAACCTATCCTCAAATCCAAATTGATTATGGAAATTTACAATTAACAGACAGGCAATGAAAAGGATTTAGATGATCTCCAACTTTCTGACAGCTCATTCTAAATTGACCCCAAATTGTTGGTTTTTTTAACATATATTTATCACTTTTAAACGTGTTAATTGTGTTGCAAGCACTGCAGCTGGGATTAATTTAGGGAGTTTGAATTGCCTTCTCTACAGCTGGTGTACACTGAAGCAAAACTGTGAAATAAGCTTTGCTAAAAGAATTAGATAGTTTGCAGTGTTAATTATTCAACCCTTTCCTTCAGAATTCTTTCTAAGAAGTCTAGCCCTAAATTATAAAAGGAATTGTCTTTTTCTCATGCTATGAACAGGTGTATGACATTTGGTTGTTTATGATGCTGGTTTTATGTTTACCCTTATTTAATGAATAAACTTTGCAGTTTTATGGGAAACAAAGTACACTCCAATAACAGTGACACAACAGAACACCATTTATTAGTAAAAAGTTATCCAAAAATGTGGGGACAAGGATTAGAGTTTCTTTAATATATGTGTATTTGTATGTATGTATGTATTTAGGACATTTTTTCATGTTCCTTATCTTCATCTGTAGGAGACACTATTCTGGAAGATGTTGTTGTTAAAGCAATTTTCTTTTTTTAATTCTGTCCCTATATATGTGGATGATAAAAAGCACTAAATGGTTATTCTTTAAGCATAGATAAATGCTAAAGAAGGCCAAACACTGACCAGAGAGGTTACCAGCTAAGCCCAGGTTATAGAGAACCACATGGTGTTATCATTAACAATAAGTTGTAAAGATAAAGAAGAGATAGAAATAAGATACATCAGTCGTTGAAAGTGATTCATTGAATTAACAAATTTTGAATATGAGCCATGGATACTATGTTGTGGTTTGTTGTACTAATGTGGTTTGTTCTATTAATGACTGTTTTGGAGTGTTTTTGAATTTTTTTCACAATAAAAGTAATGTCTATATAAAGTGGTAGGCATTCATTAAAATCAGAGCAAATTTTTATATAACATTAAACTAATAAATTACTTTCCTTCATAATTTATGAATAAAATTCAACTCAAATAGTTGTCTAACTTCAGAACAAAAAAGAGATTAAAATCAGGTCTGACAAAGTATTTCTAGAATATTTTTCTCTGGATTATTAAAACTTGATTTCAAGAGAGAGCCTCATTTAGTAATGTTCATTTTTATCTTGAAGAGGAAATTCTATCAAAACCCTCATTTGTCCTCTATTTTTTCTACTTTCCAAAATTCAGTACACAAAGAAGTATATATGGATACATATCTTACACTAAATTCCGTATGTATGAGTGTGTACATTGTTATAAACATGCATACACAGTGACTGTATCAGGTGATATTTCTACAAAGTGCATATGCATATGCTTATTTCTGTGCTTTCTATTCTGTGCCATTGACCTTTCTGTCTATATTTATGCCAGTACCACAATCTTTTATATTTATAATCCTGTAATAACACTTAAAATCATGAGTGTGAACTCTAGTTTTACTTTTCTTACACAAGATTGATTTAGTTAGTTGAAGTCTTTATAGGTACAAATAAACTTTAAATTGTTTTCTGTATCTGTGAAAAAGGCATTGGAATTTTAATAGGAATGCATTTAGCAGTATCACCATTTAAAGAATAGATAATATTTTAAGTTTTAAAAAGGAGAACTTTTATATAAAATTGTTCATGAATATTGTAGTAATGGGGGGAATTCTTAAATATAAAAAGCAATTATAAGGAAAGTTATCACTCATCAACTTTAAAAAATGCCTAAGAAAGAAAGAATCTAATATAGCACCAGAGTCAAACATTCTAGGAGAGGGTGTAGTTATAGTTTTCAGTATAATAAAGGAGTATGGTAATACATTGGCTATACTCACAGTTCTGAAAGTGGTGCAGAACTGTGTTGGGAAGCTATAAAGAATTTACTACAACTTCCTTCAATTCTTCTTAATTATAAAAATTTAAATAAAGTAATTCTTTCAATTCATGACTAAAGCATAACTTTCCATTTTCTGGTTCCTCTAATTTCATTGTCTTATAGTGTGGACTATGTAATCTTTGACCTCTGTGGTTCAGTTTATTCCTTAGTATTTTGTTATTATAAATTGGATTTTTTTCTTTATGATATTTTTTATTATTGTGTAGGAACAAAATTTATTTTTATAGGTTTATTTTATATCTTAAAACTTTATCTTATTAGTTTATTAATTGCAGCATTCGCTTAGTGGAATTGCTAGTTTTTTTTTTTTTAAATGTATAAAACCATATCTGCAAACAAAAACTTTTGCTTTTTCATCTGCAATCTGAATGCATTTTCCTTTCTTTCCTTATTGTTCTGACTGGGAATTTTAGCCTTTCACCGTTGACTCTCATGTTCATTTTGGCCTTGCCATATGTGAACTCTGTTAGGGTGACATATAGTCTATCGCACCATAGCAATTAAGTTTTTACAATAAATGGATCCTGAATCTTGTCAAATGCTTTCTCTGCATCTTTGATATGATCACGCTATTCTTATGTAAGCATAGCTTTTCACCACCACCTTGTCTTTTGCTTTGCACTGATTTTTTTTTGTCTTAGTAATTGTTTTTCTTTACAACTGTCTCAAAAATCAACTTTGTGAGGGTCTGATATCATTAAAGAAAGGCAGCATGATCTAATTTTGAAGTTGTATACTGTCTGAAATTAGCTTTTACATAGCAACTGATAGACATTTAGCATCACTGAGTTACTCTAGAAAATTCAAAATATTATGGATTACCATTTTAAAATATCATGGTACATCCTTCTAAATTCACTGAAGTATCCTGTGATAATTGTTACATAGTCTAGTACCTAAAATACTCAAAAGAAATTAAAAAAAACAAGTTTTTTTTTTTCTGTGTATCTAGAATACAGACCTGATTTAATCAGTTTTACCAACCAAAAAATCTAATTTAAAAGTGAATTTGTTTTTCATTTTGCTGACTTGTCTAATGGCCAGTTGGTTCACTTTTTACCAGTATTTTTTTTGTTTGTTTGTTTTTAGGATTTATTTTACTCAGGTATATAAGAGCTGAATATAGGACAAAGGTGTGGGGGGCAAGGGGTTGATAGAAGATTCACAAGAGACTGAGTAGGGATCAGGGCAGGCAGATTGACTGAAATAAACTACTGAGGTGAGCCGCAGGTGAGACAGGGGACCTCTGATCTACCATGTAGGTCAGCTTTTGACCAGGGATCAAATTTGTGTTGCAGTGGCTGCTGCTAGACTTGATAGTGCCAAAACTTAAACCACAAGGGAGGCCCCAGTTTTTTTTTTTTTTTTTTTGGTTTGTTTGTTTTGTTTTTTAAGATTTATTTTTTTATTTATTTATACAGAACTGGGGTACAGGCCAGAGATGCGGAGGGTGAAAGGATTCACCAGTGACAGAGTGGGGAGCAGAATAGGCAGATATATGAAGTACACTGCTGAGGGGAGCAACGGGCTGGTGAGGAGAGGTCTGCCGTGCCAGGTGGGCAGGCAGGCGGGAATCAAACTCATGCGGAAGTGGCTTTAGCTTCTCAGTGCAGCCACCAGGGAGGGACTGTTTTTTGTTTTTTTTTTTTTTTAATGGTAATTCCTAGCTTTGTGTGTTTCCCAAGGATGAATAAACGTCTGATAAAATCTATGGGTAACTTTTAGAATAATGTTTTTCAAAATATAAAGTAATACATTGTTATATTGGAAGCCCTACATCATATAAGACAAGAGAAGTAAATATATGCATATTGAGAAGAAAATAAATATCTTTCTTTGAGATTGTCTATGAAGAAAATTAAAAGTTGAACATCTTGGAAACAATAAATGATAATATCAAGATTAATATATAAAAGCCAACTGTTTTCTTATATACTGGTAACAAAAAATTAAACTACACATTAAGAATTTATTTCCATTTGTATTATTAGCCATATGTGAAGTACTCAATTATGAGTCTAAGATAATATATATGTGAAATGAATGAGAAGACATGCTGTACAGGCTGGGAGAAATATTTTCAAAATACAGTTGATAAAAAAACTGCCATCTAAAATAAGAAAGAACTCTTAAAACTTCACAATAAAAAGATGTATAATCCTATCACAAAATGAGCAAAATACCCAAACAAATCTCAACAACAAAGGTATAAAAATGGCAAATAAACATGAAAAAAATTCTCAAAATTATATAGTGCTGGGGAATGAAAATTTAAACAATGAGATATCACAACACACCATTAAAATGATCAAATGTCAAAGTATTGAAAACACCAAAAGCAGATAAAGCCATGGAGCAAAAAACTCTTATTCACTGCTCATCAGAGTGTAAATAACAAAGGAGTTTGCAAAGTTTATTATATAAAACTAAACACATCCTTAACTGTTGTTTACTAATCATACCATATTTTCTTTACTCAAAAGGAATCGAACACTTATGTCCAAGAATATCCTGCACACATATATTTGTATAACTTAATTTGATTTGCCAAACTGTCCTGCATAAAAAAATGCAAACTGAATGCATAAACAAATTGTGGTACATTCAGACAGTGAAATATTATGTAGTGCTTAAAACAAAATAAACTATGAAGTCATAAAAACAAAGATAAAAGTTAAATGCATATTAAATAGAAGAACCCAATTTAGAAAGATCATTTGCTATATGATTTCATATCTATAACATTCTGGAAAGCTTAAACTATAGCAACAATAAGCTGAGTGGTTGCCCTTTTTGTGGAGAAGGGTGGAGTGAGTATGTAGAATAGAGAAGATATTTAGTATAGTAACTACTCTGTATGATACTGTAATGGTGAATAATTTTTATTATACATTTGTCAAAATACTTAGAATATACAACACCAAAGTTAACAATAATAAATATAGAATTCCTCTAAAATATTATGTAAAGGAAAGTAAATAAAAAAATTCATCATCAAATATTTTTAAAAGTTTATAATACAGAAATATATTTGTATTCTATAATAAATAATATGAATCTTGAAGTAAAATACAAGTAAATAGTATCTTGAAAATTCTGCATGATTGCATGTATATGGAATATTTTTACTATCATTGTCAATGTTACAGGTGCTGCTGACACTGTTGCCTACTTATGTTTGCAGGGGTTAACAAGCATAAATATATCTTGTTTATCCTAATAACTTCTTAAGTCAATTCTACCCCTTAACTTTTTTTTTGAGGTTGTTTTATATCTAATTTGATTCTTTTTTTATGTAGAAAGGGAGCATTATTAGAAAATGTGTTAGCAAAAGAGAAAGAAATAGCAAGAAAAAATACAGAGTTGAAGTTTCAGCCCACTAATGCAGTCTTAATTATTTTCTAAGGCCAATGTCCGAGAGTTCTGCATTACATAAGTTGCTATCCTAAATATGAGACTTTTAGTGAATTTTTCCTCTTCATGCCAAGAACTTTATTTTGAAAGGTTTCAGTTGATTTCTTTTGGACCTCAATAAGTCTGGGCCAACAACTGAATTGCCAAAGGGAATGATAGAATTGAATGAGATATACAGAGATTTACTATTAGTTACTGCATAGAGAGAAATGTGTTTACCATTAAAAATTCTATTTCCCAATCAACCAAGAGTTAAAAATCACATGAGAGTATTATATCAACAGATTTTTTATGAAATTCATAGTCATTAATTTGGTGTTCTACAGTGTTGCCTGTATCATCATCTGCTTCTCAGTGATTCTCAGTGAAAGAATGAGAACAACACATTTTGTAGACATCCTTAAACGTCCACACAGGGAAAAGCAATTTCCCGCAGGTTTAACCTGTGAGTTATGTCTGAAAATACAGTTATTACAACTTTCCATTTCTGAACTGATGACTGACTGGCCCACCTTTCTGTGAAGTAAAATTGCTTAAACGTGAAGATTGGCAACACTAACTGAAACACTTATCTGAATTTACTTACTTTTTATATTTCCTTTAATTATTCAGCCAATTTTAGTGAAGTCAGAAAAATTACTATACATATAGGTAAATCACAAATTTGTCATTCACTGTTTTTTTTTTTTAACCAACTAACTTTTATTTTTAAATTCTTATTTTAGTGAAATAAAGAATCAGAACTTAGGTGTTTCTTCAGGCATCAGTATCTTTAAGAGTTTACTTGCAATTTATGTCAGTAAGAGAATCACTCAGTAGATTTATTAACTCAAAATATTGCTTTGACTTACTGAATCATAGATTATACAGATAGATAAGTAGATAGATAGATAAGCAGAGATATTGTGAATGAGAAACAGATAAATAATTTACATGCAGAATTATCATCTTGAGCACTGTAAAAGGGTACTGGTAATAATGCTATTGTCTAGGCTTTATTTTCCTAAAAATAGCAAAATATTAATAAAATAATCAGTCATTAAGAATTGGTGCAATTTTTAAACTATGAGAACTTAATCCAAACTATTTTTTTCTAAATTGCATTGTTTTTTAATTGCAGTAACACTAGTTTAATAGTCTGAACATGATTTAGGGACTTTGGCTAGCTAAACTTTCTGAAAGCTTATTAAGTCTAAGGTTGAATAAATCTAAATATTTGTATGTTTACTTAATCATTACATACACAAGTAAATAGACTCACCTATCATCACAGAGCCTGCTTATCATTACTGTTTCCCATTATTTAAAGGTACTAAAAATGTGTTTTTCACAGTTTGATTTCCTTTATATTTTTAAATCAGGAAGAAAATAATTTAATAATAGAATATGATGACCTACAAACTGAAAATATCATAGGTTAGGAAATATAATAATATTCATTTTTACTTTGTTGTCTCAGTTTCTTCTACTAGTAAAATAAGTAGAGCTTTGATTTAATAAGCTATTTTAATAAATATATTTAATAAATAAATTTTAATCCCTAGTAAAGCTTATAAATTCTGATATTTGTCAAATATCTTTGCTTAAAGAAGAAAATTAAAGAATTTTGATATAGTCAATAATATAAGTGACAATCACTTAAAATTACAAACTTGTCAGGTAATTTATCTGCCAGAATAGTGCTATTTATTACAGAACTATTTCTTAGTCAAGAAATGTTTATCAATTCAAATGAAATGTATAAATTGCATTATAAATTCCATTTACTTTATTTGTAATCCCAAAATACTCAGAAACCCATGAGGATATTTGTCCATATTCTCTATTAGTATTCCTTAAGAATATTAAAGGATATATAATTCTACCATTCAGGGACATATAAATAGTAATATTTATTTCTCAGAATACTTGCTATAAATATCTTTATGTTTGTTTCTAACAAAGCATTCAGGTTTGACTTTCTAGTTTGGTTTCATCACCTTAATTTACTGAGTATTCATTACAAAATTTCAGGACTCAAGCTAAATATCTTCCTTACAAGGTAGAGGAGCTGGAAAGGTTATATACAGATACAGTAATTTCTTTGGGTGATACTCAAGATTAAGTTGTATCAAGGGATATAATTTATATCATATTGTATCACCACTTACATTTATAGCTCTCATGTATACATGTATATATTATATTTACATATGAATTCTATGTATTAACATAGTAATATTTTAGAAAAATATTTCCTTTGAGGAAAAAATCAATTATCTGAAACTACACATTATAATAATGTCAGATTGTGGGGAGCTTGTATAGTGAGCATTTGACTTTTAGTTGGCAATAAACATATGTGAATACCTTTTATCAAATGAGACAATCATTTGCAGTCTAAGAATTGTCAAATGTTTTCCTTATTTGATTTTTTACAATTATTAATAATTTTAGTGAAATTATTGACTTATTGCCAATATGTGAGTATGCATTATTATAATTTGTATTACTCTCTTTACCAAAAGAAAGGACTTTCATAGTAATAGAGAATACATTTATAATTTATGCAATTGCAGGTAGTCCTGTCAAAAATAACTTCTTCCACCGAAATTTTACAAACTTATGTATACCTTTCTTGTGCTACAGAGTATGATTCAATCTGTTTTTGCATAAGAATGTGTTTGTATGTGTTTTATTCCACACAGTTAATCATAATATTAATGAGTTTAACTTGTGTGACATTATAAAGTATATATACTGTTTGATTGCCATATATATGATTTGATCTTAGCACTGTTTGAAGAAATATGGACTTTTTAAAAGACACTTAGCATTAGTGTTACCAAATAATATGTATTAGTATAAGACACATACAAAGAGAATACAATATAGGAAAAGATACAGATTTACAAAGAGTTTAAAAGTTGCCTCCTTTGTCTGTTATTATTCCTTTTTTGCAGTATTCATGGATATATTTATCGATAAACTACAGAACAAAATGTGGTTTCTATATTTTTTGGTATAAATTTACACCACAAATCTCATAGATCATTCCTTTATTTTTTCATAATTTTGGGTATGTAGTACTATAAAAGGATGATAATTTGTATCTTCATTTAATAAAGGGAATTAGAGGGAAAGTAATCAATAATGTAAATTTAAAAGATGTATCATATATTTTGCTGAAACAAAATGTAAAGATAATATTACAGAGTATAAGATAATTATTATATCTTAAACAATAATTTACATTCAGTGTGACCACTAATAGATTTTGAGAAGTAGCTTCTAGAGTTCTTAGAGTATTTTTTTTTAAACAGTTTCAGAGAAAACTACAGTGAAAGATGTAACTATGTGAGATAAGGAAATTTATTAACTGTTTAGGTACTTTGCATCATAAGGAAGACATACCTTTTAGATGAGTGCATAATTCTGCAATTTAATGCCCATTCAGCCATCTCTGTTATCTGGCCACTTGAGGTTCCTTGTCTAATGTCTAAGATCTCAGTTTAATTTTAGATGTATTGATCATAACAGTGATAGTGGAGTTAGCATTTGAGGAGGTGAAATGTGTGGGAGTTTAGTGATTTTCAAAGGGAAGGGGCGAAAGGAAAGGAAGAAAAATAAAAATCTCTCTCTTTATAAAAATCTCTTATTGATGATATGTACTTCTCATAGTCCGATCTCCTTATATTCCATAAAGACAAGTAAGGAGTCAGAATTGTCAATGTTTTCAGGTTAAAGCAAGTTTCCCATTTCAGGAAAATATGCAATGTACTAGGGCAAATGAAACAGTACTTCGGGGGATGCTTGACATATTTTTCAGCAAAGCTCGTCCAAACTTACAGTCCTGTGACTTTTTAACTTTAATCTGTGACTCATTATTATTATGGTGAAAAAAATTAAATTGAATGTCTTATAGTAATGGCCAAAATTAACAACAAAATAACATGAGAAAGTTATTTTTATTGCCAATTATTTGGAAAGATCTCATCTATTAAGACATATATATAATTGAGATCCATTATGCTACATATTTTAGTGTATCTACTACTTGTACTAGCTTCTAAAAGATTTATTCTGATTGCTGAAGGAGGGGGGGGAGTACAGAGAGATGTAGATAAAGAAACTGTGTTGTAAAGTCTCCAACTGATGGTTGTTCTGAGAAGCAATGAATGATGACTGAAAAACAGCAAATAAATTGTATGGTGGGCATGTAAACTACTTAAAAGAGAACAAGATAGATATTTGACATAAATAAGAAAGTTAGATATTGGGAGAATCAAAGATTTCTTCATTGGAAAAAATGAACTGCTTTGCATATTGAAGAGCTGGTGGAAAAGAAACGTAAATGAAGTCTCAAACTTGGAACAATTGTTTAGGAAGAAGGTAAACAAAATGAGCAGAAGGGAGGACGTGTTTTTGGAAGCTTTGCAATTCAACATATCTTTCATAGGTAAATGTTTTTTTATTTTTAAAATTATTTCATTTTTGCATAGAGAGCTTGAATGTAGGCCAAAGGGATAGGGGTGGCTAGAGGATTCACCAGTGGCAGAGTGGGGAACAGAACATGCAGGTCTACTAAAATATACTGCTGAGGGGAACAGCTGACAAGACAAGAGAGGTCTTTTTGGGCCATATGTGGGTCACCACCCTGGTCAGGAATCCAACTCATCATGCCCCAGTGGATAGTGATAATTTCTGTATTTAAAAATTTATATATATAAGCTTTATACTTATATAAATATTTATATTTATATTTACATAAAGCTTACACACACACACACATATTCCATTCTGTATTTGCAAAATATTTTTTTAAGGAACTCTTTGCTATCATTTTAGGTGTCACTTTTCTTTGCCATTTAGGCATCGGTAGCTTCCATTTCTTTCATATTAACACATCCCTGGCTTCTTGCCATTTCTTGTCACCTCCATTGAAGAAAACAAATAAGAAGAAAAATGTACACTATAGTCATTTATTCTAACTCAACATTTGGTAATACTTGAATAAGAAAAGTAGTTTTAAAAAATGTCATGTGTTAACTGTGTAACTACAGAATAACATTTTAGCAAATGTTTGTTAGGAAAAATATTGCATTTTAAAAGAGGGCTGCCATTGAATTTATTGTGCGTTTGTATTTTCTGATCAGACATTATCCTACTAACACCATTAAAAACACAAAGAAAATGTGATATTGAGAATATGTATTAATATTTTTATCTAGGTTATAACTTTTCAAAATAGTCTATTAAAACTTATTTTAACATTCCTAAGATGATTCATTTTAATATTTGGATTTTCTTGTTATTGAGTGATTTTATATATGTGTATTTTTATAATATTGAATATATATATATACATGAATTATGGTTTCATATCTATTACTAAAGCATAGGATGTTGATATCTAAAATGAGAAATTGGAAGAGCTGTGATTAAGGCCAATGAATATTTTGAAGTAAGAGATTTCCTGAGAAAATAACTGCTCAATAATGGAATATGCTGAAACAAAATAGCAACTCCTTTTAACTAATTATATTTAAGGCAAAGATTGCACATCTACCTATTTTTAAAGTGCTTGTGGAAATGTACTGATGATAAGGGTAGTTTTTAAAGAAAACAGAGTGGCACTTTCATCCTCAAAAGAAGGATGGCTAACAAATGCCAACCCTATTATATTTCTTTAATCTTCAGTTTAGTAACTAATCGAAAGGTCTTATTTCAATAATTAGTTTTTCTTATGTGTATTTTACTATTTCAAATAGATAAACTACAGGTATTCTGTTACCATCAAATTATATTATAAACACAAGCACCTCGATATTTTGCTATTTGCCATGTCTGCATTTCAGATCTATGTAGTATGTTTTTGACGATATAGCAATAAATATATACCTATAAATATGCTCTTATGATCATATAGTGAACATCTATTAATTTTAATATTGTACTCATTTTCTGTACAAATTGATACCAGTACAGTCTATTGATAATATTTAGCATTTTAAGCTCTTATTGTTGATCAGGCTGTTTATCATCTATCTAAATAAGATAATTGGTATAAAAATGCTATTATAAATGATTCCTGATACTTTAAAAGCAACTTCTACTCAATGTTTACTGTTTTTGTATTTTAAATATATTTTCAGGCCCATGAGTTTTTAAAGCAATTTTATGATATATGATTCACTTGCTTATTGTTCATATATCATCTCATCTTTATCCATTTTTAAATGTTTAATTTTGAATATGATTTAGCGAGTCAAAACAATTCATGAACCAAATATTATCATCCATGAGACCAATTCAAAAATAACAAAAATGGAAATGATAAACTGAATATATTCAAATATCTACTTTTTTTTTTAATAAATGGGTAGTCTAAGCTAGAACACAATTGTTATATTTTGAAAAATAAATTAATGAGAAAACAAATGTTGTGCCAAAAGATTTCACCTATTAATATTTGGGTATAACCAAACTTTTTAGTGAGCTCTTTATTCTCTGATTTTAGGCATGTGTTCATTACCTAAAGATAATGTTGTTTAGTGGTAAAACTTTATGGAGAAAAGAATGCAGAAATAAGTTGTGTACAAATAAAGCACAAATAATTAAGTTATCTAAAAGTATAATGAACTCTTGATTAATAATACATTAGCAGTTAACAAAAAATCAAATTAGTCATCTAAAGAAGTTTGCATATATATGTTTCCCTTGTCATTCATGGGCCTGTTTTAGTTTTAAAGCAAGAATGCTTGTATGAATGAGTTCATTTGGTATTCAGTGTAATAGCACAGATAATAATCAACTCATTTGACTTTCATTATATAAACATTAGATAATGGATACATAGATTAAAATGAAACTGTTATGTTTGTGTTATTTTTGTCTTCATTTGTACACAGCACTAAATCTTTAAAGTTGAGCTTTTATGCAAATTGTTGACATTTTTAACTTGGAATCTTGAGAGACTTATGGAGAAAAAATTCCATTATTTTACATTCCAAGATAAACAGTAATTGGACTTGATAGCGAGGATGTTCTTATGCTTACTATCTAACTGTATTATCTAATTCTGCCCCCACTCATCTACTTTTTGTTGAACTTCAAATGGAAATGGCATTCACAAAAATATGCAGAAAAATATACACCATTATAGATTATCTTTTAAATGTTTTATATATTTTTATCTCTTGGGCTTTTACTTTGTTAAATACTTTTATTTACATGTGATTAAAGAATAAAATAAAATTAATATTGTAGTTTTAAAATTATAATAAGATTTTTCTTTTCCAGATCCAAGTGTAGATGGAGTAACTGGCAAGTAATTTCAGATTCGTTTTCTATCAGATGGCATTAGTTATTTTCTGCCACATGAGATGGTATTAACTTTCTTTTTTGTAAAAAGGTAGATTGCATTTATTGTTATTCTTCCTCATGTTGCTTTCCTAAGAACTTGTCCACTTTGGATTTTAGGGGCACCACATATATACCATCTTTCTAATGTCAAAAAATTAAGCAAACATCCAAAACTTCCTAAAATTTTTCTGGTGTGTTTTGTGTATATTCAAAAGTTCCTGTAAGTCCTCATTGTTGTTAACTTATATAACAACATAGATTTAAAAATAGGTGAAAAGTCAGAATATTAATCTTGGTAATAATAATATTAGTAAAAGTATATATGTTAGAGCACAGACATTTTTATGGTCTTCACTTTTTATGATCTGTTATATAGACTTCAAAGTCTGTTAGAAAGAATGAGTTTAGTAGAGAGTGGACACATAAAGGATCAAATTGGCATGTTCTATCTGTGCACACCCTTTTCCTTTCTACAAAGGCATTGACTATAAACCTAGTCTTCCTTTCAGTTTCAGATTTGAAGAGAAAGCCCTCTGTAGTCCTTCCTTAGTTGGTTTCTCCTCAGTGAGAGTATCATATTAGCTACCAGATTTGAACAAATGTGATATGCTATTTTGTTTTAAGTATATTTTTACAAATGCAGAGTCATTTACACTGATACATACATGTAATAGAAATATGTTTTATTTATTTAATTGAAGATCATTTTTGAGGTTTTTGTTTATAATGCAGTATGTGATCGAGAGGTAAAGGTTCAAACCTCTTCAGATATGTTACCACATCACACCTATCATCATAATACACTGGATCCTCTACCCATTTGCTTTCTATATTTTCCCTACCTCTCTGGTATTCACAAATTAATAGTCAGATTTCTAGGGTGTTTTTGTCCATTCCTTTGTTTTGTTTCTTTATATTTCACATCTGTTATCTTTTTACTTGTGACTCACTTCACTTATCTCTTTCAGTACCGTCCATGTTTCAAAAATGGTAGTAATTCATTTTTTATAGCTGTGTGGTATTCCATTTTATATAGACCATACACTTTTAATCTATTAATTTGTCATTGTGGACTTTGATTGTTCCCATTACTTGGCTATTGGAATAACACTTCAATGAACATAGATGTGAATATATACCTTTGATTTAGTGTTTATGCACTCCAAATAGATATGTAGGAGTGCAGTTACTGAATCATGTGGTAGACCTATTTTACTTTTGAGAAATCTCCATGTTTTCTACAGGGTACGTACCAGCCTACACTCACATCAACAATATATGAGGGATCCTTTTTTCCCCACACCCTCTGTACACTTGTTTCTGTTGTTTTCGATATGGTCCACACACTAAGGGATATTAGGTTTAATCTTATTGTGATTTAGATTTGCATGACCCTGATATGATAAACATTTTTCCATGTGCCTGATAAACATCTGCATGTTTTCTTTTAAGTGTCTGCTTAGTCATTCTGCCTTTTATGTGTGTGTGTGTGTGTGCGCGCGTGTGTATGTGTATGTGCGTGTGTGTTGTTGAGTTATATAAGTAGATCTTTGTAGATCTTGGATATTAGCTCTTTGTCAGATGTATAATGTGCAAACATTTTCTCATATTCAGTGGGATGTCTTCTTTTGATGAAAGTTTCCTTTGCTAGGCAAAAACATTTTGTTTAATGTAGTGCATTTGTTTAGATTTGCTTTTGTTCTCTTCATTGTTAGAGTTTAGTCTCCAAACAGATCTATGAAGCTAATATCTGGAGTGGTTTGCCTAAGACTTTTCCTGCCTGTCTGTGCCGCATCTTAAGTTAATTTTTGTACAAGGTCTGAGAGTGATCTAGTTTCATTCCTTTGAATACAATTACCAGTTTTCTGACCACTAATTATTGAACAGGCATTCCTTTCTCTAATGTGTTTTTGCCTCTTTGCCTTGTTCTAGTTGTCCAAATAAATGCAGGTTAATTTCTGGACTCTTAGTTTTATTCCATTGGTCTATATCTTTGTTCCATTAGCATACTACTTTGATTATTATAGCTTTGTAGTATGGCTTTGTTTCTTTGGAAAATACAGGTTTGCTGAATTATACAGATGTTCAAACTGAAGATTAATATCATCATTTAAATATCAAAAGAGTTATATTTGTTAATATTCCTAACAGTTTCATCAGAAACATTTTTAAGTAGTGGCAAACTAAGTCTTAAGGTGGTGCAGATTGTAAAAAAAAAAAAAATACACTTTTTATTTAAAAGGCATATTATTGCCATTGGAAATAAATATTTCAGTTGTTTTTCTTGAAGTGATAACTTTAATTTGTTAGAAAATATCTACAAAATACTCATGCATGGATAACTATAGATTGTCAATTGGCATTTATTTTGAAAATAGTTTTATATGAAAAAAAGCACAGAAGTAATTTTCTTCATAAAAATTGTCTATTTAATTTTATAGCAAATGTGCTATATGCATTTCCCATTTTGAAACTCATAATATTAAATACTCAGGTAGTCATGGTATAATTTTTACACCGTCACCTTGGACATTCTTAAATGAGTCTGTTCTGTTTTGCTTTTTTCTTAGTGCAAATATGAAGCTGTATGTAATCAAAAGCATCAAAGTTTATATCTCTGAATAGCAGGTAAAATTAACATCACACTAGTTTCCAAATAGGATAAATTATAATATTTCCATGTCATTTTCTTGACATTATAAGCAAAAATTAGTATCATAAATTGTATCTTGGGTAAGCACAAAGCAAATCCAAATTGAAGATCATTCTGCAAAATGTCTTTTGTCAAAACAAAAGACAAAGAGGATTTAGTTTCATAAAGGAGACTGGGGACCGTGTGGAACAGCTAGATGCGAATATTATTCTGGATTAAAGTTGGTTAGAAAAATGTTTCTCTTCATTTATAGTATGTTCAATTAACAAAAATACAAACAGGAGAAATTTAAAAAATATATGTCTTGCTATACACTAATAAAACATTATATCATAATTAAATGTACAAGGATTGAAAAAAAGGCATTGCAAGTTATAACAGATTATAAAATGTAAGAATAGGACAAATCCCAAAAATCTCCAAAGAATAGCTTGTCTCTTAAAATGTTAAATTCACTAGCAATGCACGACTGAGATTTTTATCAATTTCTTAATCTGTTTCTTTAATAATAAAAAAACAAAGGGCAGCCCCGAAAGTGTTGATTGACTATATGGATGTCTATCTGGTGATGTAATGGAAATAAGTCTATTATAATAGCACAAAATTAATGTTCTCTTAAGAAATGCTAATTGAACCAACTATAGAGATGCCCCCAACCCCCATCCCTGTCATCTGGTCCTTCCTATCCCTATCCTTTCAGGTTATTTTTGAGCTATTTTGTAAGTTTAATTCTTACACTTCACTATGAGATTTATTTTCTATGTTGGTATTGACACTATATCTGTAGAGTCAGCATTTATTTTCAGTTTTCCAGAAGGTTCTGAGATTCCTAGAGTACAGGCTTATCCTTTACAAGTACAGGGTAGATATTGTCTAATTAGAGTAAGGAACAATCTCTGAGATCCTGAATAATATCCTAAATGAACTCTACCTCCTGACACTTTTTATAGTCTCCACCCTCCTGTGTACTGTGAAGAAATCTCCTAACACTAAGAAATACAACTCCCAGCATGCTGTGAATCTGACTTCTAATGGGAGTTGCTAAGAACTAGAGGTAAACAATAAGACTTGATATAGAACTGAATACCTGTGGGCTCAGACACTCTTGTTTTTCCTTTCAGCTTGTATCCTTGTGTCTCAGCTCAGTTGTTTCTAGTAAGACATATGAAATAATTAGCCTTCTCTCTCTTCCTCTTTCTTATTACCCTTATAAATATACCTTTTTTTTTTCCTTTTCTCTGAGTGCCTCCTTTAGGGTCTTGTCCCAAGATTTTGAGAGCACAGGTCACCCCATTTCCCTCTGGGACTGCCCTGTAACTATTCCTGTTATGAATTTTGATTTCTTGGAGATTGTAAATAATTTTCATACTCCTTTGAAGGAACTCTAAGATCTTATGTTTGTTTGATACCAATAGTTGTTAATTCTCAGTTTCTTCCTGTGACTGTCTGTTCTCACGACTATTATCTTTGTCTTTCCCTCCTACTTCTTACAATTATTGCTCTGGTTCCCTTTGGTTGGTGGTTATTGTATTAAAGAACTAATGAAGGAGCATCTATCTCCATTCTTACTAATAATTTTCTTAGTGAGATTTTCAGGCATATGTGAGGGTGTCAGACATTGTCAAAGTGGGCCTGGATTCTTTGTCTACATTTGGAAAATGGCTCACTCCAAGTGTCTAAGTCACTGGCAGTAAGTTGAACCCCAAAGCTGTATTGTTTGCTTTATGAATGCTCACATATCAGGCCAGAGGATGTTTATGTAATAGAAACAATATTCCTGAATTCAACAAAAGCATGTGTTCCTGTGGAATCAGAAATAATTCAACTAAGTTTCATTTCTATATTTCCTTTCATTAACTCTCCAAAGACAGAAGCATTACTTGACCAAAGTAGTGATTAGCTTTATATATAATTTAACTTATTTTATAGCATTGATTTATATTTACAAAGTATTTATAACATGAACATAAGAGTTGAAGGTATCATGTACTATTAAAAATATTGGCTTTTTGATTACTGCATGGTCCATGTGGTTTTATTATGATATTAAAAACAATAACATTGAAAATAGACAATAAGTTCAAGATAAATATAAAGCACAGCAAAAGGGTAAAACAGTATGGAGTATTTTCAAAATATTAAAATTATTAAATATTTTTAATATTAAAAATAGTTCTATCCCTTGGCCCTCCCTGGTGGCGCAGCGGGTTAAAGCACAGCACTGAGAATCTGAAGCCGCTTCCGCATGAGTTCGATTCCCGCCTGCCTCCTGCCCCGGAGGAGACCACATGGCGAGCCAGACCTCTCCTGACCCGCCCGCTGCTTCCCTCAGCAGTGTACTTTGTCAATCTGCCTGTTCTGCTCCCCACTCTGTCTCTGGTGAAGCCTCTCACCGCCCCTGAGCCTCTGGCCTGTACCCCAGTTCTGTATGCACAAATAAATAAATAAATCTTTAAAAAAAAAAAAAATAGTTCTATCCCATGGTCCACAATTAAACTCCTAGTTCCCTTTGAACCTGAAGGATGCAAAAACTCTATTTTATAGGCACATATGCACTCCTGTGTTAATGCAACACTATTACAATAGCCAAGTTATGGAAACAACCTTCATGCCCAATAGGTTAAGAAGATGTAGAATATATACACATTGCAATACTACTCAACTGTTAAAAAGATGGAAGTTTGCCATTTATATCAACATAGGTGAAACTGGACGGAATTACACTAAACAAAATAAGTGAGGAGAAGGACAAATGATTTCATTCATATGTGAAATATAAAGAAATAAAAACAAAGGAGCAAATAAAAACAAATCAAAATATACCCTACACATCCATTTGTAGAGATGAGACTCCTAGAGGGGAAGACTAGGAGCTGGGGAACAGGAGAACAAAGGGACAAAATGAAAGATACTGTGGTAGAGGATCAGGGTGCTTTGGTTTTGGGCATAGTATTGTACCATACATCCAAGGTACAATCTATAATCTGAATTATATACAGTTTTGTGAAGAAATATAATGGCAAAACAAAGAATACAATTAAAAATACAATAAATAAAAATACAAGACTAAATCAGTAGCAAATTCTAGCATAAAGGAAATAACAATCTAAGTGGCCTAAGGGTATGGGATTAGAATAATTTGGGTCATATCTGGCTCTGGTATAATATGTGATTTGTAGAAAAACCTTTAGCTTCTTTATTCTCATGTTTCTTAAAATCTGTAGAGTTGTTGAGAGGAATAAAATGAGAATTACCTATAAAAAATTCTTGACACAGAGTCAATGACAAGTCATTTGTTAATATTAACAATAATAGTAGTATCACAAGATCAAAAAAAAAAAAAAAGGACATACTGTCCTCTTCATCTCTAAACCCATATATATACACACACACACATACACAATGCTTTCTACCTAATAGGCCCAGTGCAAGATGGTCATATCCAGAGGCTCTTAAATTTTAATCACTTCTGATGAATTATATAGTGGAGGAACTGCTCTGAAGGCAGCTTTTGAAATGGAGACTAAACTTTCACTAGTGGTTGGAAGTAGATAAATTAATTTATCTTTTCATCTCGGGTGAGCCCTTGGAGGAAATCATTATCATAAAACATTGTAAATCTATAGACTTGGCAGCTTTTGCCCTGCAGAATCTTGGGACCTGAGTAAATATGGAGATTTAGAGATTTACTGTCTTTTCCTTTGAAGAGGTGATTTCCCTTGGTAGGGAAAGACGGACATAGCAAAAAAAAAAAAAAAAAGGAGAAAAATCTTGTTTCAATGTTGAACTTGAACCAGCTTTGAAATACATATATCTCTTTACTGAGAGAGCTTTCACAGCTGCAAAGTCATTTTTATTAAATTACAATATTAAACTTTAGTGCAAAGATGAGCTAGGGGAAAAGATCTTACTCAATATATGTACCTATCATGAATCAACATTAAAGGCTAGGACTCATTATCAACATTTCCACTGAGATTTGGTGAGACACAGGACCATCATTAGTATATATTGTCAAGCCAAGAGATTGCACATGGAAAATAAAAGAAATTTTAACCATTCAGCCTAAAAATCAAAGTTGGATTTGCTTGAAGCAAACAAAAAGATTATAAGAAAATGTTCTGGTAAAATTCTCACAATAGTTTTCAGAGTCTTAATCTAAATCTGTTCAGATGTGCATAATTAATGCCATCTTCACTTTTTAGATATACACAGGTATCACTTAATTCAATAAACATTTTCTAAAACCTGAAGACATTCTCTGGAGATTATGTATCTTTGAAATTAAAGCAATGTCTAGCTGTAATCAATTCTAAATGATAGCACCTAAGTACTAAATCAAACTTAGTAGTTTCTTGTATATAAAACAAAAAAAGAAGTGGAAAGTAAATTTTAGAAGGTGCCTATGACTCAGACGTGGAAACACTTGTGACCTAGGGTAGATGTGTGTGTGTGTGTGTGTATGAGAGAGAGAGAGAGAGTTTGAAAGGGAGAAAGAGAGGGAGAGAGAGAGGTGCAAGGAGGGGGTGTGACAGAGAGAGACAAAAAAAGAGACAGGGATAGGAAAAGAGATGAGAGGTAATAAAAGGGGATGCAGAAGTATGTTGTGTTCATCTAAGCTCTTCAACTCACTTGCTGTTGAAAAAACGGGCTGAGACTTTTTTCTGTACTAGTGTAACCTTCAGCTTTCTTTTGCATCTTCTTTTTTTTTCTTATTATGCCACAGACATATGATGATTAGTTTAAAAGTGTGCTCAATTATTTTCCCTCTTACATAGATATAGCAAGAAAGTTAATAAAATATGGAATTTTAAAAAATGAGAGCATGGGCCCTCCCTGGTGGCGCAACGGGTTAAAGCACAGCACTGAGAATCTAAAGCCGCTTCCTCATGAGTTCGATTCCTGCCTGCCCCGGAGGTGACCACATGGCGTGGCAGACCTCTACTGACCCGCCCGCTGCTCCCCTCAGCAGTGCATTTCGTTGATCTGCCTGTTCTGCACTCCACTCTGTCTCTGGTGAATTCTCTCACCCTCCACATCTCTGGCCTGTATCCCAGTTCTGTATGCACAAATAAAATAAAATCTTTAAAAAAAAAAATGAGAGCATATGTTATAAATCAGCATTGCCTCAGTTAAAAAAATTACCAAAATTAATAAAAATAATATCCTATTTGAAATTCTGGAAGAAAAGAAATAAAACTAAAGTAGGAGAATACATGGGTAATTCAATAGATAGTTCATGGTCTGAATATCTAATTACCAACATCTATAGTAATAACTCTTATAAATAGGCCAGAACATATGATTTGTGCTTTCTGAAATATCTACAGTATTCCCAAAGAAATAAATTGAACTGTTTATAAATAATTGATATATCCAAATGAAAGACACTCCTAAGAAAATGTTTTCAATATTTACTGTAGCCAAAATATTGAAAAACATAATCACTAGAATTAATACACACTATATTAGCTCCTTATTATTACATTTAGAATAAGACAGTTAAACACAAATATGATATATACACACAGCTTCTAAATAAGTAATTTTAAATATGGCATTGCAAAATAAGTCATATATTTTTTACTAAAATCTTTGAACACATGTTTTAATTAATCACTAAAGGACCCAAAGTTAGAAAATTGCTTTATCTCTTTGGGCCAACTACCTCAATTCCTGCACTTCATCAAATGAAGTTTCTTTGTCTTAGCAACGACTTTAGAAAGAACTTGATCATCTCACTTGGACTGAGTTATGGTTTCAAAAAGCAAAACACTTAAAAGGGCTCTTTTTAAAGTATATTTGTTTATGCTTGCACAAGTTTGGTAAAGTTTGAAATAAAGATACATGCTAGATGGGTATCTAGAAATGTTTGAAGTCTTGATAGTACCCTGCTTTCCTTAGAAGGATAGAAATAAAGTAGAATCAGGGAGAGAGTAAGATATTGACTTTCTAATTAGTATTGATTAGGGTGCATTATATAATTACACATAACAATGAATAACATCCTTAGGAAATACATTAACAATATTAAAAAAAATTTCAAAGTCCACAATTTCAACCATTGCTTTAAGCCACAGTTTTTTTTTTTCTTTTCTTCCACCTTCTGCTTCTTCATCTTGTTTTTCCTTTCTTCCTCCTTCCATAATTTCTCTATATTCTTTGTTAGTGGTTGAATGGGCCTTTACATGAAATGTCACTATATAAACCAGGAAAAAGGACAAAATAAGCAAATGAAAGCAGGAAACCACATCTTACAGAAATGCTAGTGGCCGTTATCTTTATTCCTATCTATCAATATGCCTAAGCAATTTGAAAAACCATTCCATTTTGCAGGATTCAGTTTCTAAACTGTATCTTGAACTGAAGTACAAAATGGCAGCAATGGTGGACATTCAGTAACCAGTTTAGAATTTCAGTTACATATTTTTGATCTAAAGTTAGTCATTTAACAATGAAATTGCCTTCTTGAAGATTAATTGGGTAAGAAATGATTAACAAATTAATAAATAATAACTTGTCTCCCCTTCATCTTTATGAAATTTCAATGTCTAATTCTTTATTTTCTTACATCATTGTTCATTTATATACAATAGTTGATTTCTACCCTCACATGTTGGTCTTTAGATTTTCCACCATGAAGATCTTTGTATCCCTCTTCCCTTTTCTCTCTTTTTTTTTTGATTTGAGAAAAGTACTGAGAGTACTGATTGACTCTTCCATCTCATTTACTCTATTTTTGTGGGTTTTCCCAGATTTTTGATTTTTTATTCCTGTGCTGATGTTTTAACATCTTGCAGTTTTTTTTTTTTACTTTTTATTTAAAGCTTCAATCTTATTCTTCTGTTAATTGATTATGTATGCCATATTATTATTTTCCTTTTCTGCATCTTCTATATATATCTGAGACTCTTAATTATGACAGTTTGGAATACTTCATCTGTCAGATATAAAATTTTTTCCATTGGGCCCTCCCTGGTGATGCAGCGGGTTAAAGCACAGCACTAAGAAGCTAAAGCCACTTCAGCAAGAGTTCTATCCTGCCCCGGAGGTGATCCACATGGCAAGGCAGACCTCTTTCCACCGCCCACTGCTCTCCTCAGCAGTGTACTTCGTCAGTCGGCATGTTCTGCTCCAGGGTCTGTCTCTTGTGAATCCTTTCTCCATCCCTATACCTCTGGCCTGTAACCCAGCTCTGTATGCATGAATAAATAAATATTAATTTTTTTCTATGTACTGTTATTGGATTCTGAAGATTGATTTTCTTTCTCTGGTGCATTATTCGCACATGGATATGTTTGACCATTTGTATTTTTATTTTGCACCGTTGGTTGCTTTTGGGTTTGTTCTAGGTATGGGTCCGCCAGACTTCTGATACCAGCCGGCAGGACTCCTGGGCACTCTTACTGGGACATAGGTGGTCCTGTTGTGTTGTAGGGCTGCTGTGGCTAGTGGTTGGGGATTCCCTTGGCTTCCACCTTGGTGTGCATCAGTCTGACTGATAGGCTGATCTTCAGGGCTCCTTTACTAGGGCATGGGTATTCCTGCTGCATGTCAGGGCCACTGAGGGTGGTGGGTAGGGCTTCCACAACTCCTTTATAGGTACATAATGATCTGAACTCTGGTGCTGGTGGTCATGACTTCTAGGCTCTCCTTACCAAGGTTTCTTGTTTTTACTTTTAAACTAAGTATTTCATATTAATTTCTTGGTGAATACAAGATGAGATGTAACTTGAATTCCTCAACAATGCTGTTTAAAATCTTACAGAAACAACAGAATCATTTTACATTTCCCAGATAATGACACACAATGATCTGGAAATGATTTTCTTATATTTCTCCAAACAAACTTAGTGATTGACCCAACAGATGTTGAAATAGTAATAGTGAGTCCATAAGTTTTGCACTTTCCTTTGAAATTAGTGGTATTGTCATTTATGTTCATCGTGCTGAATAAATCAGTTTTAAATTATGATTAATCAATATGAGATGATGTACATACCACTGATGGTCATATCTATCTGTAATTGATTATAATGGAGAGTATTTGGATGCATAAGAGAGCGATACACTGTATCATCCTGGAAATAAGTTCCTATGTACTATCTAGGTTTTTAAAAAATAATTCTTCAGTTAATTTGTCTACCTTTTTTTTTTTTTTTAAAGATTTATTTATTTGTGCGTACAGAACTGGGGTACAGGCCAGAGGCTCAGGGGTGGTGAGAGGCTTCACCAGAGACAGAGTGGGGAACAGAACAGGCAGATCGACGAAGTACACTGCTGAGGGGAGCAGCGGGCGGGTCAGGAGAGATCTGACGTGCCATGTGGTCACCTCCTGGGCAGGCGGGAATCGAACTCATGCGGAGGCGGCTTTAGATTCTCAGTGCTGTGCTTTAACCCACTGCGCCACCAGGGAGGGCCTGTCTACCTTTTTTATCCTCCAATCAACTTTTCTATGACCCTCAAAACAAGATAGTTTTATATTTCTTCTGCAAATATCTGGTGCTGAAAATGGTGGATTTATTTGACTGTCCCCTTCCATTTTACCATGATTATCACTAGGAGGAAATTGATTAAAAATCATATTAGGACAATACTCCTGTTGGTGGTTTAGGGCAACACAACACATTCTCTCATATGTTGATTTTGATTATCAAAAATTCTCCACCATTTTCCCCATGTCCATAGCAATCTACAGTTTAGGAAACTTTTCTCCTTATTCCAGTCATAAATAGCTAGTCCCAAATGCTCTAGAGTATATATGACGCACAGTGTAATCTGTATAGTAACTCTATACAGTTACCTCATATTGAAATACATTAAAATATATATGCAGTACGAAAGTCATATGTTAATAGGAATGGCAAAGATACTAGATGTTCCTCAACTATTGTCATTTTCACAGTATTGGGTTTTTGCTAGGAAGTATATCCAGTCAAGTTGCAAACTAAGCTTCCATTTCTCCTTGTAGTCAGCTGTGGCCATAAGAACAAGTTCAATTAGTATATTGTATGTGGGAAGTATTATATTACAGCTCAGAAAATTAGGACACATGGGTTTAACAGAATGAATAGGTAGATAAGTAAAAGGGACCTCCCAATATATATATATAGAATGATCTAAAATCAAAGCATGGATCACAAAAAAAAATTGTCTAAACATGGGCCCACCTATGATGTTTAGGGAATTTAAGTGTTCTTTTACCTAGATAGTTACCACACGTTATTTTCCTCAAAGCACAAAATTTATAGGTGATGTCATAAAATTAATAATTTGTAATATGATTATGCATGCTTATCATAAAATAGAGATTAAATTGATTAGTTAACTCAATAATCCCCTGAAATACCACATTGCCTCTCAATTTCTTTTTTCTTTTTCAATGTTTTTAAGGCAGTCAAGTAAAATAGTTGTCTAGATGCCTTAAATTAGGTCCTCTTAAAGTAGATATTGAGACAAAAATATAGGCATAAGTAGTCTATAATGTGACTGAGAGTGGTACAAGTAATAGAGTAGTCCAGTTAGAGAAGGAATGGAGAAAAGCCAAGAATGTGTATAAATGAGCAAATTATCATGTTAAGAAACAAAGCTCAAACACACAAGGGGCCCTCTAAGTGACTATATAGAATACACCTTTAAATTGTTCTGTCAGAAGATATTATGGGCTGGTGAGGCTTATCTCCAGGGACACTGACTCCACAATTCTAGTCTGGGCTTAACCATGGTAAACAGATCCTGCTGTTGAAGTCCTTCCACAAACATGTAGGAGAAAACTTAAATGATTCATATATTTGAATAGGAAACTATCAGCATGGTGAAACTGTCTACTTCGGCTGTGTTTTTTTTTTTTTTTTAAAGATTTATTTATTTGTACATACAGAACTGGGGTACAGGCCAGAGGCTCAGGGGCGGTGAGAGGATTCACCAGAGACAGAGTGGGGAACAGAACAGGCAGATCTACGAAGTACACTGCTGAGGGGAGCAGTGGGCGGGTCAGGAGAGGTCTGCCACACCATGTGGTCACCTCCTGGGCAGGCGGGAATCGAACTCATGCGGAGGTGGCTTTAGCTTCTCAGTGCTGTGCTTTAACCCCCTGCGCCACCAGGGAGGGCCCTCGACTGTGTTTTTAAATAATTTAGGTGGGACAAAATTACTAGCAATCATCAGTATCTACTCTATTCAGTGATTCCACAATTAAAGTCTAATGTAGAGTGATACATGTAGGAAATAGACTATATGGCTTTATTTTTTTTTTTGGCATTAACTCTTAAGTTTAATTGTGTAATACATAGAATCTGTGATGAAGTGTTGAAATTCTTGAATTGGTTGTTTGGTACATCATTGTGTGAACAAAATCTTTAAAAGGATTCAGCCACACATTAGCATACATGTATGAGACTGGGTGGCAGGGATTTTGTTTTTTCTTAGAGAGGTAAAGAAGAAATGCAATAAAAGTGATGTTTTCTCCCTTAATATTTTTTTTTTGTGTGTGTGTGTCATAAAAGTCTAGCACATCATTTGCCAGGAATCAATTTTGTACCAGAAATTTTGTCTCTTTTTGTCAAGGATGTCAGATATATCTATATACTGTATTTCCTTAAATTTAATGAAAAAAAAACTTGAATTTTATTGCAACAAGCTGTTCAGAATTCTAGTTGAGAAATAGATGTGACATTTTACTCTAATGCAATAGAAAATGTAGAAGTGAAATGTAAAACAGGTACACCTATTATTCAGCTTTATCTTCAAAAATACTCATATTTTGTTCTTAAAATGATAGAGTGTCTGTGTTGACAAGATTGCCAGGTACTCTTTAAACTATGGAATTACTACCTTTCTTCACATACAATAGGAAGAGTAGAATGTTCCTCCAGGTAAATAGGAAATTTCATGCACAATTTCTCAGTCATTTTAATGGAAATTCTGTATTTAATTCCCTAAGCTCTCAATAACTCACCTTTTAAAAAGATGCTTTCATTTCTTTAATTTTTTCCCAAATTTTATATTTCTTCTATGAAGTGACTTTGCTCTGAGTTGTTACTATTAATGCTGAAAGAGTAGGGCCTAATCATTTGATTCTCATTTTAGGTAAATGTCTTTTTAAAAAATATATCACAAAGACAAATACTAATACATTTGAAATTTGAGAATGTAATAAAATATATCAATCATATATTTCAGGGATCAGAATATATATAAATATTTATGTATATTAATATTGAGTGATATACATTAATATAAAATATATATGCTATTCTTGAAATCTTATTAATTATATACATGTTCTTCAAGATTGATATATTCATCTTATTAAAAAATATAACTGGCCCTCCGTGGTGGCGCAGTGGGCTAAAGCACAGCATTAAGAAGCTAAAGCCACCTCAGCACAAGTTCGATTCCCTCCTGCCCCGGAGGTGACCCACATGGCACAGCAGACCTCTCCTGGCCCGCCCGCTGCTCCCCTCAGCAGTGTAATTCGTCGATCTGCCTGTTCTGCTGCCCACTCTGTCTCTGGTGAATCCTCTCGCCACCCCTGAGCCTCTGGCCTGTACCCCAGTTCTGTATGCACAAATAAATCTAAAAAAATAAATATATATGTAACTAAGGGGAGTTCAAAAAAAGAAAATATATTAAAAATTATAATAGGTATTGTTGAAAGAAATAGACTATAGGAATGAATGGAAATATGTACTAGTTAACAGATTAGAAAGACTAATATTGTCAAAATGGCAGGTTATTGAAAGCAGTATATATGTATGTGTATGTATTTGATACAATCTCTATCAAATCTCAATGACTTTTGACATAGAAAAAGAATAACACTTAAATTAGTATGAAACTATACCAAAGCAATTCCTGAGGGGGGAAATAAAATATGTCTAACTAGTACCCAAAGCATTTCATCAAAACAATGGCATCGGAAAAAACATAGATGACACAGATCAGTGATCCAGTATTGAGAATCTAGAAATATAACCCTATGCATGTATGAACAGCTGATATTTAACATAGGAACCAAGAGTGTACAATGGAGAAAGGACCATCTTCAACAAATAATGCTTAGAAAACAAGTCAGTCACATGCAAAAGAATAAAACTAGATTACTGTCTCACACCATACACAAAAATTAATTCAGATATAAAGTTCTGCTAGATTGCTTTTTCTCTTTTTTCCCCCAGTATTTATAATGTCTTCTTTTACTTCATTTTATGTTTGTATAGGTTAAAAGAGTAAACTTTCAGGCAGCTACCTTTACACATGTTCAGATGACCAAATAGCTGTTACTGACAAAGAGTAATTGTTAGTGTAGGTAGAAAGTCCTGGGGCAGTTGAACACTAAAATATGTCCTCCAGTTTGCATGAACATTCAGTTGTCTTAGTTTGGGATTTGGTTTGTTATAGATAGGCGTTTCAAATATTTTTAATATCACACCCACAAGACTCTGCTATGAGGAGACACAAATGATCTGACTTTTCTTTCCCTGCAGGTTGTCTCCAACTGTTCTATATTGAGAGTTTTGAGCTCAAGTCCATAACCTACTCTGCATCTCTATGGCTTTGGTGTACTCTCTGTCCTTGAAGATACTCTGTGCACCTCTGCAACCCAGCAGTACCAGGTTTGCATGCATGTAAGGAAGCTATGAGACTTAGGTATTATTGTAAACACAGTTCAATTATTTGTGTTTTTCCTACTCCATCCTGATGGACCATCACGCCTGGTATATATACAGTCATCTGTTTATCTTAACACTGTGCATTCCTGCATCCTAGCAGTACCAGCTCCACTTGCATGTAAGGAAACAAGGAGAGTTATGAAATAGTTCCCTTTCATAGTATGACATGATCTAGCCTATAGAACATTTCCTATGTGATGTACTACAATTTAGATGCATTATCTAAAGTATGTTCCTCAACATCCATATACAGAAAACTTAATCTTTACTATTCTAGTATTAGAGATAGCATCTTATTAACATTAAGTTAAAATAAAGCTGATTAAGATAAAATTAGGGATTCAGTGGGCTCTAATATAATAATATATGTTCTCATAAAAGGAGGAAATTTGAACACACAAGGAAACAAAAGCATGCCCACAATCAGAACTGGCTGTGAGAACACAGCAAGAAGACATCATCTATAAGGCAGGAACAAAGCCTTACTAGAAACTACACCAAAAAAACCTTAAACTTGGACATTTAGTCTGCAGATCTGTGAAAAAGTAAATTTCTACATCACTCCATCTAGCAAACTAATAATATCATCTGAAGTTATTTCTGTATATATTATTCAAAGGGTCACATATTAGTGTATTTATCAGATAGCTTAGCTAAAATATCTCTCTTTACAAAACTAAAATTGCCTCATATATACTGATAATCCAGGAAAGTATAAGGAGTCAGAGATGACAGCAAGTTGCAAAGAGGAAGTTCCTTAATGGTATAACCAGCAAAAAAAAAAAAAAAAAGAATAAACAGTTAACAAAGGAAGTAATGTTATTTCATAAGCAGTATTCTTCCCTTTTATATGACTGACAATGACATTTATCTTTACTCATGTGGTGATATCTGGTAAGCACTTCTAATTATCATACATTCCATGGTAATGAAGTTAACACAATAGTTCAATTCTATGTTGGATAGCTTTCTCACTACCTTTATGATTGCTGCTTGGGAGAGAATAGGAAGAATGTGGAAAGTAGCATTACTTTAAAAGCTACATTTCTGGCCCTCCCTGGTGGCGCAGCGGGTTAAAGCACAACACTAAGAAGCTGCAGCCACTTCAGCATGAGTTTAATCCCTGGCCCCGAAAGTGACCCACATGGCACGGCAGACCTCTCCTGGCCTGCCTGCTGCTCCCCTCAGCAGTGTACTTCGTCAGTCAGCCTGTTCCGCTCCCCATTCTGTCTCTGGTGAATCCTCTCACCACCCCTGCAACTCTGGCCTGTACCCCAGTTCTATATGCATAAATAAATCTTAAAATAAAATAAAAGATAACATTTCTGGATAGTTAGTCTATATTAGAATAAAAGAAAGCCTCCCAGTTACAATGATAAATTTATCAATACCTTGTTATGAGTCGCTGGCCATCTTACAGTTTGTTACTGTGACTGTAGTTTTCTCTGGTGTACTCCAGATGAAAACATGCATGTATTACAAGACAGCATGCCTATTGGGTAGACACTAATCAATGAGAACAGTGTTTTTTTGGATTTGACTATAAATACTATTGTTTACCTACTTTTCCTAAACTTGGCTGTGATACTTAATATATCTGTACCTTATATTTCATCAGCTGTAAATACTAATGAAATTAGTATTTCTAGAAACAAAATATATTGAATTTGACAAACATTAAGAGATCGTGTGTGTGTGTGTGTGTGTAGTCCTTACACAAATTGCTGGCATAAAGTTAAGACCTATGTAAATATCATATGTGTGTTACATGTATATGCATATATACATATACACATGTGATATAATTGTATATCATAGAACTATTAATTTGAAAAATTCAGTAGAATCCTTGAATTGAATTTCAAATTCTATTTAATTTCACACATCAAATTCTCTTTATTTGCTCTCAGTATTGTAAATGTTCTGAGCAAATAAAGTATTTATGTAAGACTGCTTTAGCCACTGAGAGAATAAGTTTCAGGCTCCACATGTCTTTTAAATAGAGGGACTATATAATACAAACCATGAAAGTTTAAAAGTAAGGTGTATATGCTTAAATAATCACTCAAGGAAACTAGGAAGACTTGTCACCCTACTTAAAATTCACAGAAAATATAATAAATGAAAAGCATGCTTTCTATGTTTCAAGGACAAAAGTGGTACCAACTTTTCTTTTTGGCAAAATAGTGCCATCTATTTATGCAATCTGTATAGCTCGTGTTGAATTTGTAACTCATGTAGAACTGTCAATTGTTATTTTCAGGTATTTTTTATTATTATACATAATGCTTTGTGTCTCCCAGTTAAAAACAATTGTTCTGAACTTCCAAGTGCTGCTAAAGGTACAGCTGCCAGGATTTAGTGTAGATCACATTGTTCGAGGCGTTTGTTCAGCTGTCTGTTGAGTCCCCTGAAACTAATGCTCAGTCTGTATTAATGTCTCAGTCCCGGGAAACGTCAGCCTATTCTCTCCTATAATTAATCTTGCAGGTACTGCCTTGACATTATTGGTTCACCAACAGAGCAGAACTGCCTCAGCCATCAATAATAATTCAACACATTAGGATGAGGCCTCCATACAGGCCACAGAGGTAGCCAGATCTGCACAATCTCCTGCATTCCTCTCCAGTTGACAGGAAACTCTGCAATTGAAACTAGTTGTTTTGGTGGCTGGGTAATTTGTAATAGAGGGGTCTTGGTGTTACTAATTGTTTTGCTTTATGCTTTTCTCCAAATGTAGCCACTGCTTGGCACAATGGGAGTGATTGTCTGTTTACTGAATCTTAATATTGAGGCTGTTACAAATTGTCTTTCACAGATGGTGGGAGCTTTTCAGATCGAGAGAGGCAGGGAATTTATTACTCAATATTTCTGTATTACTGATTGGGACGTGAGGCGCATAGACAATCTGTCCTACTGCAGGGTTTGCAGCACCGTTTTTTCCCTTTGCAAAATTATGGCTGGCTCTAGACGTTTTTCTCATTTTGTATAGATAGCAGCTGTGTAATTTCAAGCAGAATGTTTGCTTTGATCCCCCTTCCTTTAATTGAAATCCACAATTATGAGATTTGTTTCTTTTATGTTTGCAAGTTTATTGGTTTAATCTACAAAATGTGCTGTCTTGCTGTCTTACACAGTTAAAGGCTACAGCACAGTTGGGACTTAAATGACAAACATTGGAAGGAGGGGCTTTTTTCCCTCTTAGCTGTGGAAGAAACCAATAGGTGTTCCTCCCCTAAGATTGCAGGCTATGTGACAACTGCCGTTCTGTGGAGTATGAAGCTATATCTATGACATAAAGATATATATGCACATATCTGATTAGTCTCATTTCTAAAAATGTGTGTGTGTATTAGAACAGAAGAGCAGTTGGCTGACATAGAAACGTTTCTTTGATTATAGAAATTAGTAGCATTTGCATAAAGGCAGCTTTATCAGCACATTTTAGAGCAAAGAAAATGGAAGGATTACAAAGTAGATAGATTAAAGAGCAGGATTGCTTGATTTTTCAGATAGTTTTCCCACAAATTAACTTCAAAGGTTGCATGTCAATGAGTGTCAGTTCTCCTAAATGATACATTGCTGGATGTTTGTTGTTATTTTTGATAAAAAATTTGCAAGGAATGAGACTCTATTTAAAGATACTGATAGCCTAAAGAACCTGGAAAGGTGGGTAGGAGAACAAAAATAATTTCTGGAAGCAAAAAATGAAAAAAAAAAAATAGAGTAGAAAATTAGAAGGTAAAGAAGACTAAACATAAACCTCTTCTTTCACACTGTTCTTATTGGCAAATTTATTCCATGAGTAAATAAGAATTATCTTTATGTTTAAAATATTAGTTTTCTCTAAATAATATGCATCATTTTTATTTCCTATATGCAAGTTAAATTGCATTTATGTGGTATGATATCAAATCATGAGAATATGCATTTAATTTATAAAGATGTTTATTAAGTAACATTTCTCCACACCTGGCTTTATTCACATTACTAGGTTAAATGTTTTCTCACTCATTGCTTCTAATCATGGCTAGTACTGTAAGAAACTTCCACTTACTCCCCCAGAGAGTATAGTCAGGAAGGCAACTTGAGGATTTCTGCTTCCTTACTTCCTTCTCTCTCAGGAAGCAATGAGTTATCAGATTGTGGCCATAAAGAGTAAAGATGTCCGGAGATGTATCTCAGCCCCTGCCTAATGAGTTACTAATCTATTTCTTGTGTGATCTTTTCATGTTCTGTAGTGCCTGTCTTCTTATTGTAAAAATTCATATTTTCTGATTTTCAGATTTAATGTTGGACTTAGGAAGGACAGCTCATTCACTCTGAAACTTTTTCACCCTCAGTAGCCTGAGGGTTGAGTTTTGAAATGTGTTCACTCTTTCTGTAGTCTGACTGTGTAGGCAGACTCAAATGGTGTGTAACTTTGATTAAAACACTGGGCCACATGTTCCTACATTTGAATTGAACTCAAGCCCTGATCTAAGGGTTTGTTCCATCTTTTCAGGAGGAAAGTTTATTTCCCTAGAGAAATAGACTTGCTTTTGGATCACTCCCATAATTTGGCATAGAATTCCCAAGACTGCTATATTATTACTAGTGAGGTATATTCGATGTTTCTATCCCATGTTTTCTCCATCTCTTCCTGCCATTATTTCTCACCATTCTTACCTCAAGTCTTTTTCTGGCATAATATTTGAATATTAATTTGTAAATAAGGATTTGGTTGAAAACAGTCTTATACATTGTACTTGGACAACCTGTCCATTCAATGTTCTGTGTGTTTTCTTTTTTCTCTTCATTGTGCTAGATAGACAGGTCGTGAGGGTGTTTATGCTGGTACCTCGTTTCCTTTCTGCTTTCTTTTCAACTTCGAAATGTCAAAATGATTAGTTCTAACTATTACCCTGTTTGTGAAGGCTATGAAAACTAATATTTCATGGAAATTATCAAGTGTCTCTCAGGCTGCCTACATAAAACCCTCACATTGTACCTGTCTTTAAATAGAAACATTCATGATATGTTTTCTTCATTTTGTTTTACAAAACAGAGAAGCACGTCAAATGCTCTCACAAAGTACATCTTCTATTTCTAAAGTAGTCTAAGGTTGAGAGTGAAAGTCTTACTTGAACACTGGCTTGATAGGAAGCATGCTTCCTTATATTCTGTGGTAATTTATTATATGCATCTCTGGGTTTGATTAAGGTGAACTCAGGACTGCTGTTCCCTCCCCTTTATGTTTTTCTGTAATGTTCACCCTCTAATAGAACTGCACATACCCTCATTTGAGTATACTGAAGATATACAAAAACAAAAAGACTACAGAAAACAGCAGTCAAATCAGAACTGGTTTGAATTCTGCTCTGTTATTTGCTTATTGTCCAACAATTCTGAAAATGTTTCCTTAGGAGCCATATAGCCATTATGATTTTTATGTAAGACACTGTGTTTATAAATTCTAGTTAAGTACCTAACATCTCTTTGCTTTCAAGTGATAGTAGAAAATACTGACTTTATAAAATCATTAGTAGTTCATTAGAAAATTTGAAACATGCTATGGCCTGTGATGGTTACAACTTTATTATCTTTAAAGATATGGGGAACTACGTACTTTCCTTATATTTTTATAATCTAGTTGATATCAATGAACAGATTAGATTACTGGAATTAGTTTTGCTCTAATTCACCTATGAGATATCATCTACAATTTAGTATAAGATAATTCTGAAAAAAGTAAAACTTTTCTGACAGGCACTGGGTTGCAGACATTGACAAAATGCAGACATTATCTGAGTCTTCAGATATTTGGAATCCAAGCCAACTTCCTTTTAAGTTGTTTCTTAAAACTTCAGTAAGTTTTTACTTATGTTTTAGTCTTCACAAATACTTTGTAGGAATTTGAGGAAGTTGCTTCATGAATCATAAATTTAAACACTTTTAAGTGTCATCAAGTATTTCTATATGTGATTTGTTTAATGGTATTTCTTTTATTGAAGTCATTGACAAACTAACTTATTAATTTTTCTGTTGTTTGCTATAAACTTTTTACTATTTCCTGGGATAATCTGTTGTTTATGTGCATGAGTATATAATAAGATGCTTGTATAGCAACATAATTTGGGTTAGAACTGCAAGTATAAATGTTTCACAGGTACATCTTTACAATACAGAATGCCATATGAACCATATGAAAATACTATTCTATTTGGTAGTTTTTGCTATTTTCTAATTGGGTCATAATGGACAAATATTTTCTACCTTCAAGCTTCATTAAAGTAGTAATACTTTCTAAAGCTAAGATAAAAATATTTTCACATGCTTTGTAAGTATGATTATAAAAAAAAAAGGTGTTCATATTTCCACATTCTGGAATTTTCTAGTAAGTATCCAATGAATTTTTTTTAAAGATTTATTTTTTGTGCATACAGAACTGGGGTACAGTCCAGAGGCTCAGGGGCGGTGAGAGGTTTCACCAGAGACAGAGTGGGGAGCAGAACAGGCAGATCTATGAAGTACACTACTGAGGGGGAGGTCTGCCATGCCATGCCATCACCTCCGGGGCAGTCGGGAATCGAACTCATGCAGAAGTGGCTTTTAGCTTCTTATTGCGGTGCTTTAACCCGCTGTGCCACCAGGGAGGGCCCCAATGAAATTTTTACTGAGCTAATTTATATAAAGGATTATACATGTTTAAATTGGAAGTAGGTAGAAGATTAAGTACATTTACTGTCCTGTGGTTATATGTAAAATAAGGCAATAAGAATTTATGGCAGAATGCTTATATAATGTATTCCAAACTTTTCAGCACCCCATTTATGAAATATCTGAACGAGACAGACTATGACAAATACCTCATTTTTTTTTTCTTGACTCCTTTGTCTCCTACATTTAATATAAATATATTTATGTTACGTACCATTTTGGTACCAGTCATTGATACAACAAAATATTAAATAATAAAGCATTCATATTTAAAGTAAATAATAATCATCCTTCTTCATATATATATGATCAGAAATCCCACATTTTAAAATAGTTTTTCTTAATTTTGCCTTGAATTTATGAATTAAACTTTACCTTAACTGTATCATTTGTAGAAATTTAAGCTTATTCTCAAGTGACAAATTTTACATGTGAATGTTTCTTTTAAGATGAATATAAGAGTGTTTGGATTACAGACCTCAAATTCTTAAAAGTTCAGTGTCTGCTGTTTGGCAGAGTAAGGTACATATGACATGACAGTATATAAGAAAAGATTCATGAGGATTTTAACAGGTAAAACAGTTTTTACTCTTATTTTGCAGGTGCTTAAATTAAAAAAGATAATAAAATAGTATCTCAACTTGTCAACTCACAAAGAATACATACTCTTCCAAATTTGCACCTAATGATATATAGGAAAAAAATGAGAGAATTAAAAGAATATATATATCCATAATCATAGCAGGATATTTTGACACACCTGTCTAAAAGATTGAGAGAATGATCAGGCAATAAGTAGTAGTATAAAAAAAAATATGAATACCAAAATTAAAAAACAAAACAAAACTGTAGCTATACATAGAACATGGCAGAATCTACATTTGTTTTATTATATACACAAAACTTTTAAACAGCTGTATAAAAATATATTAAGTCTTGGACCACTCAGCCTCAAAATTCAAAGGCATAAAATAATTAAAAGAAAATTTTACTACAGTAAAAAAAAAAAAAAATAGAATACAGGCCCTACCTGGTGGCACAGCGGGTTAAAGCAAAGCACTGAGAAGCTAAAGCCACTTCCGCATGAGTTCCATTCCCGCCTGCCCCGGAGGTGACCACGTGGTGCAGCAGACCTCTCCTGACCCTCCCACTGCTCCCCTCAGCAGTGTACTTCATAGATCTGCCTGTTCTGCTCCCTACACTGTCTCTGGTGAAACCTCTCGCCCACCCCTGGGCCTCTGGCCTGTACCCCAGTTCTTATGCACAAATAAATCTTTAAAAAAAAAAGAATACAATAAAAAAAAAATCCCTTATATATTTTGGAAGTAAGCAGTACATTTGCTGATAACAGCAACAAAAAAAAAAAAAGGGGGATCTTAATAGAAATTACAAAACAAATAGAAATTACATTTAACTAAATGAAAATAAAATGTAAAACGTGTGAAATACATTAAAAACTTAATGCAAAGACAGCATCAAAGTGAATAAAGTTCTGTCTTATGACTTTGGAAAATACATTTGTATTGCATGTAAGCAAAAAATAACAATCAAATCAACAAAACCTTTCTGAACTCAAAACACCTTAGATCATATTTTATATATTTTCAAAGTTTTGGAAAAACTCTTATTTTAGCTTAACTTCATGAGCTCCCTTAAATGTAGAGGAAACTTAAGAGCGAATATCACACCATATAATGAGCAGTTAACTCAATAACTTTTAATGACTATAAAAAACGGATATGTCCAGAAATAAAGCACAATCTCATCTAGGATCATAAAAGTCTATTTTATGTGCTGTAAATCTCACGGGAGCTATGAAGTATATGCCCTTCTGCTATTCTAAAACCTTGGGCTTGTCTGATTGCCCTTTAGAGTAAGTAAGGTTAATAACTCTTGCCTGTAAAGCCTCTTGCCTCTTTTGTAAGTAATGCAGATAAAAATTGTGAACAAAATACTCACATTTGCTAACATGCTGACCTTTATTTATTCAGTCCAATTATTTATAAAAGCATTTGATATAGACAGATACCTTAGTCTGAATTCTTTGTCTTCCCAAAAAATAAACTGTTTCATAGTACATTACAGATTGAAGGTTCAAGTTTAATTCCATGGTGTTGTTAGCATATTAAACTACTACTCATTTACACTAACCATATGGAAAGTGACAAACTAATTTACTATCTAGAAAAATTTTAAGATTCTTCTAGTTCTGTACATAGACAACCTACGCAATTAAGAAATAGCAGTATTTGTTTTATATTATGTAATTTCTTTTATTTCTATTTCACTTTGTATTAACACTGCTTATGAAATTAAGCTATCAAAAATATATGAACATCTGACACAAGAAACATAGTGATGATTCTTTATCAACTTTTTTTTTGTGTGTGTGGTTAAATACAAACATCCCTTTAAGTATAGAAGGGAAACTAACAATTTTAAAGTATACATCCTAGTGTACAGAGAAAGCTATTTTTTGGCTATTATTTTCCATAAAATCTTTTTAACTGTTGTTTATTATAGCTACTATTTATGATAATGCTGTGGTATGCATTATTATGACACTGTATTTTCAGCAAAATGCCCAATAAATGTATTTTAAAATGCATTCTTCTCTAACTGCTTGAGATAAAATGTTGCTGTCATTTTACTGAACTGCACAAGCACATAAACATGGCAATAATAAATGTTTTAAAGTTTTTAAAGCACTGAATGGTAGGAAATTAATCTGCATCACCACTGATTTCATAACATTTTTAATGAGTCAGAATCATCTACTTTATTTTGATGCAAAAAGTGGATCATTTCTTAAAGAGATATGTCAGCACAAAGAGCAATACGAATTTGCCCTGTACTTTAAAGGTCTGAAGATAGGGAATGAAACTTTTCAAGTTTGTAAAGAATATAATTCTTTATCTACCTTGGCATCTTCAAGACCACAGATTTATCATTTAGCCTAGAAAAAGATGTTCTCAGAGAGAAAAGGGAATCTTTCTAAACGTAATGTTGCAATGCATTTATTTTAATGAATTTAAAGCAACTCCTTAAATCAGCACATGTCCTGACTTTACTGCTGCAAGATAAAATGTAACAACTGAGATTTTTTTAAAAAAGATTTATTTATTTATGCATACAGAACTGGGGTACAGGCCAGAGGTGTAGAAGCAGTGAGAGGATTCACCAGAGACAGAGTGGGGAGCAGAACAGGCTGACTGATGAGGTACACTGCTAAGGGGAGCAGCAGGTGGGTCAGGAGAGGTCTGCCGCACCATGTGAATCACCTCCAGGGAAGGGATTGAGCTCATGCTAAAGTGGCTTTAGCTTCTTAGTGCTGTGCTTTAACCTACTACGCCAACAGGGAGGGCCCACAACTGAGATCTTAAGAAATAATTCTATTTATGACATTACTCAGAGATTTCAGGACAGGAAATGCAGTTCTGACTAAAATGTCGTCACATTTTATAAGTGTTACATAATATTTTATTTTGGCAATACCTATTTAGGAATATACTTTTATTTTCCTTATATATATATACATGTATATATGTATATATATGTATGTATATATACATATATATGTGTATATATATATATATTGCAATTTATGATTTTCTAATGAAAAAAATTCCATGGAATTCTTGAAAGTCATTGAAAATCTGACAGATACTGTTCTAACCCCCTCCGTATCTCAATGATCAGACATTTTAAACAGAATTTGTGGGGACCCCCTGGTGGAACAAGGGGTTAAGTCTCAGCATTGTGAATCTGTCTGGAGCCACTGCAGTGTGTGTTCCATTGCTAGCCAAGTTGCCGAACCTACAAGACTCCGAGGACCTCTCCTCTCCCAGCTGCTCCCCTCAGCAGGGCATTTCAGTAAATCTGCCTGTTCTGCTCCCCATTCTGCCTCTAGTAAATTCTTTCATCTCCCACACCCCCACACCTCTGGCCTAATCCCCAGTTCTTGTATACATAAATAAATAAATCTTTAAAAAGATAAAATAGGCCCTCCTTGGTGGTGCAGTGGGTTAAAGTGCAGCACTATGAAGCTATCTGCAGCTGCTTCAGCATGAGTTCAATCCCCAACCAGGGAGGTGACCCATCAGGCACAGCAGACCTCTCCTGTCTTGTCCACTGCTCCCCTCAGAAGTGTACTTTTTCAATCTGTCTGTTCTGCTCCCTGCTCTGTCTCTGGTCACCTCCACATCTCTGGCCTGTAACCTAATTCTGTATATAAATAAACAAATCATTAAAAAAAAAGATAAACATAACTCACGTATACCTGAGTCTACTTATTAGCCTTCCTAATAGATTTATTACTTCCTTCTTATAATTTATTAGGCTTCCTAGGTTTTGTGCACCCTATAAAGAAATTATTTTTAGAGATACATTAGTATTATCTTTAGTAATTATTAGGACTGTTTCCAGATAGTCTAATTCTTTCATTTTTATAAACTTGACATGGAATTGACTGTGCTTTTTCACTTCTTTAAAAACAATCTTGTCCACTTAGCTTTTGTTTATTTACTTATTTTTTGAATTTGAGTGATTCTTTTTATTCAAAGAGAGTTATGTTGTATTATTAAGCAAGGTGCCCTTTGAGGTGACTCAGAAGTAAGTGCAAAAAAGAAATCTTTCTTTCACAGTGGCATAATATTATGTGTTTCAGAATATCATTCAAGAAAATGGCATTTCAAAGTGGTGTATACTAATCAATGTGTAGCAGTAACATTTCACTTAGCTTTAGTTTAGCCTCTATCACTGATTCTAATATTCTCTAATAAATGCTTGATCTCTGTGAAGCTACTTGCCTTATTACATTTCATAGTGGGAGTTAATAATATCTTTCTATCTCATACATTGGTATAAACATTTAATAATATATATATGGGAATTGGCTAATAGAAATTGTTTACATGCAAGAAGAAAAAAATCACTTTTTTTGTTTGCTTGTTTACAATAATGGCAATGTCAAGTTAAAATATATCATTTGTGTTTAATAAAAAATAAAAGATTTGACACATTCCTAAACATATGTTAACACTCCTTTGTCTATGACTTAGTTAATAAATGGTTAAATTATGAGAAGCTTTTAAAGACTTTCTAAATCTGGGTGCTTTTTGCCTAGTCTTCGAATATTCTTTGTTTTTTTTTTCTATATTTAATAGAATATATTCTCCTCACAAATTAGAATTGATCATACCTAGTGAAAATTGCTTAAACGGAAATAAGGAGGGTATTCAAGTATCAGTAAAAATAAATGTTAAAAATCCATTGGACATAGACTTTTGTACAGGGTCATATAGCTTTAAATGTCAAAATAGGTATTTGGGAAATGTGGAAATAAAGCAGATAAGGTTCTATAAATATTCTTTTGCCAAAATTAAAACTACACTGAATTAAACTTACCATCTGATTAACTGTAGCTTCTTTAATACATTTTGAATCAGGAAGAGTGAGGTCTTTAACTTTTTTTTTCAAGATTGTTTTATCTAAACCCTAGAAACTTCACTGGAGAATTAAAGTGACTACAATAGATGGCTTGTAGGATAGGGAATAAAGGGGAGCGATATCTTTATTGTTACCTCAATGGAAAATAATTAAAAAAAAATGAAACAGTCACTTTCTCAGACACCACATCTGAACAGATATATAAATCACAGTAATCATATTAAAGGATGCTTTACATTGTAAATTATCAAGAAAATGCAAATTATAACAGCAAAGTGATGCTATTGTATCACTATTAGAATAGCCAAAATCCAGTACTTTGATAGTTTAAAATAGTGACAACCGTATGGAGCAACAGGAATTTACATTCATTGTTTTTGGGAATGCAAAATGATATAATCACTTCGGAAGTCTCTATGGTGGTTTCTTACAAAACTATACATGCTCTTAACTTATGATTTAGCTATCCTGCTATTTGGTATTTATCCAAAGTCATTAAAAACATGTCCACTTAAAAACCTGCACAAAGATGTTTATAGCAGATTTATTCATAGTTGTCAAAACCTGAGAACAACCAAGATGCTCTTCAGCAAAAGAATAGATTGCCATGTATCTCATCAATGCCATATTACCTTTTGGAAGAAATCAGCTTTTGAGCCATGAAAATACATTTAAGAACCTTAAATACACTTTCCTGAATAAAAGAAGCCTATTCAAAAGGCTATACTTACTGTATGATTTCAACTATATGACCTGATAAAGGAGACAGTGAAAGAACAGTGTTTGCCACTGATTTGGAGGAAAGAAACAGAGTGATACTATTTTAGATTATCACATATATATTAATGCCATTTACCATTATTTAATATGTGCTTTCTGGCAACATTGGAGGCTTCAATGCATTCCTACATGTTTTATTAAAGTGGTCTAATTTAAGAAGTCTTAGCACCTTTCTTTCATAAGAATTTGAGTGAGAGATACAACATACAGCAACAATCATAATAATTACATTAGAATATTATTAATGTAGTTGAATGTTTGCATACAATTCTGAAAAGGATTTTTGTTTTATAATCAAAAATCAGAATTTTAATTTGAGATCTATTATTTATTCATCATGTGATAGTGAACAAGTTACTTCTGCACTAAACTAATGACTCTTGATTAATGACATATACTAAGGGCAATGCATTTGGTAAACTGCTAAAGGGACAAGATTGTTGTTACTACAGTACTTAATCTGTGTGTAGCTAAGTGTGTAGAAAATTGTGAGGGACAGTTTTCATGTGGTTTTTCCAAAGCAGGACATTTGATTAGACTCTTACTTGCTTCTTAATAGTAGTTCTACTTATATATGATAATTCTGGACCATCATTGAAACTTAATTTTCAGCTCCCACTGACAATGTTAAATTGACAATTTGTGCTTTTGCAACATAAGGGAAGAGACTACATCTTGGCATTTGCAACATAAGGGAAGAGACTACATCTTACTTACATTTTCACAAAATATAAACTCAAATCATGTGAACAAAAGTGAATTGTGGACACCAGATATATACAAACATTCTTGGTATGATAAGAGAAGTATGTGACTGTCCAGGAAATAAAGCCTCCCTGAATTTTCTTGTGCCCATGTGAAGTGTCCTATCTTTCCAACATTCTTTATATACCATGATGTATATAGATGTCTGGCTCTTTGTTCTGTAATGATATTAGAATAAAATTTCTCTTTATAATCCTAAGAGAATAAAATGGTTACAACATAGACTGTCACTCGGTAGAGAGAATACCTTTTCTTTTGCTGTTCAGCCCAAATCTTGGAGATATTGTAAATACTGAGATGTATAAGGTTTCTAGACTCTAGAGAAATTTTATTTCAAATAAGGAGTGAGATTTTAGACTCTGCATTTCTTTTTTTTTTTAAGATTTATTTATTTATGCATACAGAACTGGGGTACTGGCCAGAGATGCAGGGGTGGTGAGAGGATTCATGAGAGGCAGCGGGAAGCAGAACAGGCTGACTGATGAAGTACACTGCTGAGGGGAGCAGCTGGTGGGTCAGGAGAGGTCTGCTGTGCCATGAGGATCACTTCCAGGGCGGGGATCGAACTCATGCTCAAGTGTCTTTAGCTTCTCGGGGCTATACTTTAGCCTGCTGTGCCACCAGGGAGGGCCCAGACTCTGTATTTCTAAGGAGACTATTGCAGGAGGAGGAGTGAACAGCTGACTCCCTCTTTATAAGCACAGAATTTCATTTTCCATCATTCTTAACCTATGGTGTGTCCAAGTACATGTGTATGATAGTTGACATGGTTCTGATTCAGATACTCTATGAGGTACAGTAACATTATTATTTACTGTAAGGTAATTTGATGAAGTATCTCAGATCTAAAATAACTCATGTATATATTAAAGGTAAAATTAATAAATAGAATATGAAAAACTAAAGCAAAATTGGTTTGCCTATGTGGGTTCATTGAGATATCCCATCTGAACTTTTGGTTGGAATTTTCTGTAAAATTCTGTAAATTTCATTGCCATTTTTACAGAATTGTTTTAATCAACAGATCGATTTAGATAGTATTAACATCTTAATATTAAGTTTTTCAGTCCATAAACATAAGATATTTTTCTATTTACTTGAGTCATCTTTCTTTCAGAAATGTTATGTGCTTTCTAGTGAAGTATTTTGGTTAGAACTTTTGCTACTATAGTAAATAGAAGTGGGAAGACTTGTTATACTGTTATAGGGCAGCAAATCTGTCAGAGGACAGGGGGAGAGAGACACCCCTAAAGTCCCAAACCCTGCCTGCTCTAAGTGGGTTCTGCCATCCGCCGCAACAAGACAAAATATATAAAACTTAATGAAAAGGGGCTTTAATACAGTAAATATACAATACGGAACACAAAGAATATAACTTCTAAATCAAACACCTGAAGTTACCCATCTCCTCGTGGGAAAAGTTAACCCAAAAAGGATTGGCCCAAAGCAAGGCCTGAAGGCTGCCACTAGACTAAAGCACCTTCTGGCTGGGACCCATGGAAAAGGGTCAGAAATGGCCAGACAAATCTGAGAGCAAAAGAGCAAAATCAAAATCAATATAAACACTGCCATAGTCACCTCCCTAGAGGTCTCTCACCTACATCTGCCTTAATCAGTCCAGGGTCAGGAAACAAGCCCGGTTTCTTCATCACATGCTTGCTACTCCATGTGGCTTCCTTAGGTCTCCTCCTTCTCTATCCCACTTCATTCTTTTCATCTCTCCTTTTTCTCTGCTTAGCTCCACCCTCCTTCTGGGTGGGGCAGGGAACCTGGAACTTCCCTTTTTCCTGGGGAACACCCTGTTACAATACTTTCTTTGCTCCTGACCATAGAGGAAATAAATACTTTAAATTAATTTAATATTATTTCAGCTTTGTTTTTGTTGTTGTTGTTTTCAATTTTTATTTCTTTATTTTATACACACACACACACATCATTCTTCATTTTGTACATTTTTTCATCTCAGTTATAATCTACTACCAATTCACCCATGTGCCATCACCATAGTCCCGTCTGCTCTTCCTGCCCCAATTTTGATCCTATTCCCCCCTCTACACTGGTTGAATGCTTATAGTTGTTTGTTGATTTCCATTTTTACTTTATTACAATTGCTTTTTTTTTTTTGATCCTTTACACTTCTGTGGTTTTCTATTTTTTTTCTTTCCATTACTTCCATGATTATTATTCCCCACTATTTTATTTACAGATAGAATGCCTTCTTTTAAGGCCTTATAAATAATTTATCTTAAAATTTTAATATACTTTGATAATCTTTGTTTTGTGATTACATGTTTTGTATTTATAGTCTTTATATATTGATATTTATCACTGATATATTTATAGTTTTCTGTATCATTCTCTTTATATTGATTTATGTCTCCCTGACTTTTAGAAATTAACAGGTATTATTTCATGCTCTATGTTGTCCTCACTGACATTTTTTTTAAAGTATAGAAGCATTAAGATATATAATGGAGACTTTATTGATTGTTTCCTATGCACCTGCTATAGAATGCTGGAAGATTGAATTAAATTAGAGCTAGAGCTGAATTGTGACATGGTTTCATTTTGGCAGTATTCTATTTTACCTAATAACTCAAATTATAGTCTGATGACTCATCATGTTTCCAAGATCTACTGTATATTTAAATATATCTTGGATTTCTTGAAAAGGTTTGAGATTTGCTTTTATTATAGCATAATTCATATTATCAATTTTATGCTAAAATTTTGTTAACACATGCTTCTAGTTTCCTTGTTACAATTATCTTACATATTCAGGATGCAAAAATTAGCTACTGAACTCAGATTAGTAATGGCACTGTTTTGACTGATAGTAAACAGGTATTTGTATGAAATCATACATAGAAATTAGGGTTCTTACAGAAAAACCAGAATATGAAATTAATGAAAGAACTGATATGCATTTGAATATAAGTGAAATTCAGCTTAGACATATCATTTAATTTTGGGAAAATATATATATATATATACACAGAGATATAAAATTATATATGTAACATTTAAATGCTTATGTGTACATATATAGGATAAATTTATTGAGAAAATATAACAGGAAATAGTCCGTTTTATAGAAATTAGGTGATTAGATTCTAATTAATATTTTTGCTGCATGCGACTTTCCACATTTTACATCTGAAACAGTAAGGTATGGGTAGAATATGTGCTCAAGGTCAGAGAAGGAATAAGCAGTAGAGAAACCGTAGAAGTGGACTTTGAACTCAGGAAGACTAATGAAGAATCCATTCTCTTGAACACTAGAACATAAAGTCTTGTTATAGCTTTAGGTGCGTATATATACTTGGCATATGTTTAGTATATGAATATACAGTGCTGCAGTGTAATTCTTGCTACTGAAAAACATCTGCTATATACTAGTAAAATCTGCAGTGATGGTAGCAAAAATATGTGATGGTTCAAAGGCTTACAATAGTTTCTGGTAATTTATCTTTATAAATACAAAAAATATTTTCAAATATGCTATCATACCACAGTATAATTACAACATGACTTATTTTATGTTGTGAGCCAATGCTACTATCTACATCTCCCTATCTGCCACCAGAAACAATCAAAAAGGAAGTGTAAAAGAAACCTAAAGTAGATCAGTCTATTGTGTTAGATCTTAAAGACTGTGGAGAATGTGATAGATATAACTGAGTTATCAAGTATCTCCACATGAGTAAAGACAAATGTTATTTTGATCCTAAACAGATGGCAGTGAGCATTCTACTTGTGAAGGAACACTTATTTTTCAAGTAACTAGTAAACTAGTATATGGAGAGAAAGGGAGAGAGAGAGAGAGATTGATCACAATAAATCAGCATTCCTCATTCCTGTTGTGTATAGAAAGAAAGAATAAAGATGTTGGCAATTTGAATTCCCCCATGTGAAGTGATATGTTGAGAGATTGTTTTGCTCTACCAAAGTGCTTTTTTTTATCCTGAAGCAACCATATACTAGACAATCAGGCTTATGGTAACCAGTGAAGATGAGAAATCATTATGTCCTTTCCATAGTGTTTTAGATTACAGTAAAAATAAATAAATAAATAAGTTGACAGGAAGCTCCAGGCTTTTATTTCTAAACAGAAATATCAACTCAACAACCACAGACTGAATAAAATAATTGTAAAAGTTCTAGAAACCAGTCAGAAATCTATGGCAACTAAGCACATGCCTTAATAAGAAAAAGGAAAGTCCAACAAGGAAGGGAAAGTCATGGCATTTTGCTTTCTTTTGCTGCTCTGCCTTGCCACTATGCACCTTTTGAAAAGTGTCTCAGAATGGTCGCAACATTTTGCCTGTCTGTGGACTCTCTGAAGAACTGGTATTTGCTTTACCTGACAGATTTCACAAAGATGGCCCTAAATGTAAATCTTTATAACTTCTTTTAATAGTAACTAAATTGATGAGCTTCTTGAAATGGGATATGAAATATCAAATTGTACTGATTTTATTAATAATTAACAGGAAACAAATATGGTACACATCTTGAACCAAATTCAAATGTGTATTAAATGAACACATACATTTTTTAAAATAATGTCTTATAGTGTTTCAATGCAGTTGAAATAAGCTTCAAATTATGTACAAGTTCCCTTTGCACATTTACCTTTATGTATTTTTCATAGCATCTTTCAATAGACGTTAATTAAAAGAAATGTGATACATGCATTTATATGTGTGCATCAAAGGAAAGCTACAAGTATACAAAAAGAAAAAAAGCTGGAGATGTAATCAAATAGCATTTTTAAATTATTTATGCTTGATTAATTAAGGGAGAAATAAATCAGGATACATAAAATAGCATGCACAAAATGAATATCAAAAAGTATTTTCTATATCAATAAGTGCCTGCAAGACATTTAAAATAATTTCATGAATCTAAAGAAGATCAGTAAGCAGTTTGCCATTTGCGTCTCATTTTAAAAGCAATTTACTTAAAAAAATCATTTTCACCAGTAAATGACAGCAGTTTCATAAAGGAAATATTAAAAATAACATAGAAATTAATGCCTTGGAAATTTCTGTCATCTAAATGTTATTTTCTTCTCTTAAAAAATAATAAGAAAGAAAGAAAGAAAACCCCACAAACTGCAGAGCACCTGAAATAACTTTAAATATATCTTTTTTTAGGACAGTAGTTTCATGATTCATAACATGCAGACATTTGGGATTCTTAAAGTCAAGATTAAATTCTAAAGGCATTTCTTCAAAACTCAAATTGCTTGTCAACTATATTTAAGTGAAAAATGTTTTTGAAGCTTTCATTTGTGTCAGCTGACCCTGCTTGAATATCTACATTTCATGCTGTGTAAATAGAACCTCTTTTGTACTATTTTCCCCAACATTTTCTACATTAGCCCAATCTGGAATCCTAGCAACAGATCACTTTTCTGAGAAAATAGCTTTTAATTATCACATAGCAGAAATTCAGAAATGAATGTACAGCATTGACACCAGCATATTTAGCAACCTGTATCATCATATTCTCCCTCCTGAATTTTTTTAAATAATATAATAGTTTATTCCCTCCAGAATTTTAATAGCAATTTTATTAAATCACTAAAACATATGTTTAGGTGATTCAGATTACTCTTCTCATTTTTAAAAAAAATGTATGCAACTAATATGTGACTATGTTCTGGCGAAACAGATAGCTATACTGACCAAAATTATGAGTCTCCTAAGTGACGCATTCCCTGTTTCTAGACACAACCATTGACTAAGGCTTGCAATTTGTTTGGTGTTTACTCTGTCCTTCCCCAGTACATTTAGTAAACATAATTATATACAAATTGTCTCTTCAAATAAACATTTTTAACTGCATTTCTTCACTTACCAATATATCTTCAATATATCTTCAACATATTTTCATATTAGTAGTACTTGGCAAAAAGTATATACTCAGTTATCTATATTTTGTTACTTTCTTTTGCGATTTAAAAAATAGTTATAAGTATTCTATAATACAATTGTGCTTTTCTTTGATCTATTTTTCAAAGTATACTTGTGAAAACTGAATATGCAGTAGTGATATGATTTCTTTAATATTTATTGTTTGCCCCTTGGCATTTTTTTGTTGTTGTTGTTGTTAAACAATGTTTTGTTTATTTGTTTTTGTAAAAACATGTTTTTGCAAAAAATGATATATCTGTTTGGGAAACAGGATGTTTCATGACTGAATAATTTTCCTAGAAAACAGAGGGGAAAATATAACCTTCAAAAGCAGAAGTATGCAATTATACAACATTGAAACTAGTGTTTTCTGAGAAGAATATAATCTAATTACTTTAATGTCCATTTGTCAGTCCTTGCTCAGGGGAGTAAGACCAGACTTTCAGAGTCAATCCGTAAAGTAGACAAGGCCACTTTTTCATCTTTGACAACGTTGCTCTGGTGTGGTAAATGGTAAAAGGATATGATATAGGACAAAGAATAAGAAAATCAATCACTTCTCTGGTTCTACGAGTTGTAGAGACAGTAAAGTACAAAAGATTCCATCCTATGGAATACAGCTAGAATTAATCAATGACTATTTTGTTTTGATTTCTTTCTCCCAAGATATCATTTATGCATTTAAAAATGTTGTGTCTTCCTCAAAAATCGAGACAAAAATTGGTAGAAATGAAAGATGGAACAATTTTTAATCTAAAAGTGTACAAGTTAAAATTATTAATTTAAAAGTGTCTTATGGGTTTTTAATTATTTAAAATAATAAATGCAAACAATAGAATATAAAATAGTACAATAATAAAAAGCAATAACATTACTTATCATAAATTAACATATATACAGTAATGATATATTACTTATTATAATATCAATTAGAAAATTTAAATAGTACTAACATTTATTTCAATAATTGGATTGAAGAAAATTTAGCTCACTGACTTTTAGTTAACTTTTCCTTCTAGCTAGCAAGGCAAAGGTTTAAGAAAAAGGTCATTAAAAGAAAAGTAAGGAATTTTAATTTTCTTGTACTTTCCAATTTTAGCATGGGGTGCATCTAACCAAGCATCTTTTCTCCTTCAAGTTGAGTAAGACATGTTTATTATTTTTCACCTTCTTTGTCTTATTTCTGTGTTTTGTGTTATTTTTATTCAAGGATGAGATTGCTGTTTTACAAATGCTTTTGTTTTAGCCTTATTAGAGATAGTTTATTTTGTTGCTTTGCTTACACTAACACTAATATTTGGTCAATGTTTCTCAAATGAGTTTCACTTACTGCAGTTCAGAATTATATAAGCTCAGTGCTCCATGAAGAAAAGAAGATAGCTAAAAGAATTGGGGTAAAAAAATCACATTTAGGTGATAATTGGTTTTTCTGAAGGATTCAGCCTTTCCATGACTTTGGTTCATCCAGAACTTACTGATTGAATATAATAATGTGACTGTCCCAGCAACAAGCATCCTCTTTGACATCCTCCTTCCCAATTTTATGCATGAGAGAGACTGTTGCTAGACAAAAATCACATCCATTCACAAAAAAGCCCTTTCCAAGTTATAGACATAAGTAAACTCTACATCGTAGGTTACATAGGGGTGTGTTTTTATATATTTGCACTATCAGTTTAATTGTCTGTATTGTTTTATAGATTTATTCTTTCAAACTTTAAGGAACCTTAAACCTTATGTCATTAAATTAACAAGAATTTTTAAAATTTTGATAGGGCCTATGATGGCATTAATATCAAAATTGAGCAAGAAAAATAGCAGGGGAAAATATTGGCTAAATTATTTTAGATTTGGGGCTTAATTACATATTTTCTATCTTTATCTTCCTTGATATATTTAGCACTATTTTCCTGAAGAAAAAAGTTAAAATAGTAATTTGTGTATTTTGTATCTATTTGACAATACATATTTACATACTTTACCTAATTTCCCCACATACACACCTATAAGGCAATTTAAATATTATTTATTTTTAAATATTTTAAAATATCATTTGTTTTTTAATTAGACTTTAATAGTATTTCAGTTATTTTCTAATTATTTTCATTGTATTAAAAAGGTATAGGCCAGGGTAAAATATGTTTGATTAATGAAGATAAAACTGACAAATTTAGTAAAATAGTTACTTAATATTTGAAATTGAGGATAGAGAAATTTTATTTTAGACATGAAGCTAAATAGGGAGATGATTCACAAATAGGAATAAATGTTTGAAGGTTATAGGTATGGACTAGTTTATCATTCAAACAATCCCCATGTAAATTTCAGTGTTTATTTTTTAATAAAATGATTGTCTATCTGGACATAATAAATTTGCCACATTGTTCATTTAAAAACATGTTATCAAATAGGAAAATAATGCATTTTATAGCCATAGAAACAATTGGATATGAGAATTAGCAGTGAAGAAAGTTATTAAGTACCTAATTATACAATATGCAAAAAGTATGTAATAGCTAAACAATTTTCTATATAACTCATTTTTTCCAAGTCCACTGAATTTGGAAAGTTGGTTTTGAAACAGAATTGAGTCTAAATTTTATAAAATGTGTAAGATTTTTTTTTCACTATTGGGATAGAACTTACTATAATCCTAATTTATGTCAACAGAAATTTTTCTAGTTAAAAGAAAATTGACTAAACAGTAAAGAAATTTTACTTTAAACTTTAGAAGGTGCTTTGGAGAAGGATATCAATCAGGATGTCCTTCTAGGGTATTGTACATACATATTTTGATATGTATAGTATGTATGATATGATATGTATGATATGTATAGTAACTAAAGTTAATTGTAATTTTCTGCCCAATAAAATGGGTTGTGTTTACATGGATAGTTTTATATATATAAAAAGACACCAAGCTGAACAACTCACATATGTGTACCTTGATGTTTGTAATTTGCACCTTAGTAATTAAGAAGAAATAAAAGATAGCACATTTCTTTTCATGTAACAAATTTTATGGTGAACATCACTCTCTGGATCATATTGTAGTAGATACTGTAGTCTCTAGAACTCTCAGAATTCATTTTAGTTGCATTATGTTTGCTGTGACTTATGCCATCTTATTTATTTTCAAGATAGAAAGGAGAAAGAAACAAACTGAATGAGCATGTGAAGGGGTATCTTAGGAGAAAATCTTAGCAAAGAACTGCTCCAGAATATCCCAGCAAACTTCTGTTGAGATTTTATTAGCTGATGTAGACACATGATCAAATCTAGCTGCAAGGGAAGGTGGGATATATATTTTTCATAAGATTTTTCTTAGAAAGGGAAATGTCACATTAAGAACAGAATGTGTATAGTACATCACAAATACATATATTTATTAAACATATCTAATCAATTATAGAATGAAATATGTAAGTGGATAATTTTTATTTCCTAATACTTTTTTTGTAAGTTACATATTGAATGGCTTTAAGTTTTACTTTGTTGAATATATTTTGTAATTCAGTTTTTAACCCATCAAATTGTCAATTCTCTGCTATTTTGAACAAGTGACACTCTCAAGGTTAAGAAGTTATCTATTTTATAGACTGTTGAAGAAACCCACATGATAGCTGAAGATGATACAGATATGTGCATTTGAAACTCAAACTAGCATTGTTTAAAATAAAAGAAAAATTCTACCATGCATAGCCATTTTATGAATCCATGTGGTTGGGATCCTATTTTAAACCTGGTTGAAAATCTTCATAATTAGATAAAATAGCTTGAAATTTATTTAAAATAAGTTAGTGCACAAAAATATGGCTAGAATGCAGGTTTGAAATGGCAATGGAAGACTCACAAACCAGATGACATAAAAGAATGGTTTCAGATTTATGCTTCCATATCATCTGCCAGCCTGGCAGCATAATTCCCAATCCTCTCAGCAGAAAATCTTTTCATTTGAAGTGAGCTTCTGTTATGTGATCTTTTCCCCCTGGCAGATGATGTGTTAAAAATGTACTATCTGGGAGACGGACCAGAGGCAGGTGTACAGGTTTTGATGTGGAAGACTTGGCAGGTGTGACCCAGAATGGAATGTATTCTCTTCAGAGGGACCCGTTGAGATCAGATGTTCATCAGAAAGACAATGCTCAAATTATTCTAACATGCATATAATTATTTCTTAACGTGGTATTGTGACCTTGTTATAATTTGCACACAGCAAATACATTTAAGCCATATTAACCAACATCTGAACTATGATGTTTCTGGATCTGTAAAAACATGAACTTGCATTTCTAATCTTTTGCTGTACTTGTGCAATTAGAGAACAAATTAGCTACTTTGATTAAAAGGGAAACATGATAGTAACTAAAGTTACTTGTAATTTTCTGCCCAATAAAATGCCACTGTCTAGGCATTTTACAGCATGGTTTCAATTCTTTTCTCTCTCCTTCGTAGTCAATATAATTTCCCTTTAATCAACACATAGGAACTGTGCAGAGTTTCCGCTTTTGACTAGTTTATTCCTAAACTCATCCTTCATCTTTCTTAAGGTGGCAACAACTTTCAGCTTTTCAAATTTAACTAAAATTATGCCGGATATGTTGCTAGCATGTCACATGGTGGTTATTCAGCATACATATTAAAAATAATATAAAGACAAATATAAAAGAAGAAAGACACCCACCATGCTGTGATATAAATTATCTTTTTTCTTTTCCTTTTTATATTCTGTTACAACTCCATTTAATACTCAAAACCCTATTAACAAAAATAGTTTGACCTTAAATATGTTCTAATTTATTTTTGCAAATATAATTACAATAAATGCTAAATTATTTGGCATATCATCCTTACAATTATTGTTAAATCATTTGCAGCAAGTTGCAGTGACTCTTCAAAGAGGTAATTCATGGTTTTTTTTTTAGACTACAAAATACATTGTCCATGTGATTTGTGAGCGTTTTTTTTTAATCAAAACCAGGTATTTGAATAAATTATCAAAAAGGATACAATGTGCACTTCTGTCTTTTCATCATACAGTTAAATTTTTAGAATTTATTAAAATAGGAAAATGTTTTCCTGTGACAGTGAATTGTTAAACATATAGCTTTCAAAGATTATTAACTAGTAACCTTGAAACATTCTTATAAGAAGTGATATTAGTTATAGTATTTGTTTTGGCAAATTGTATTTACTTACTTAAACTTGTATAACAGGGTTAGTATAAGAAACTGAATTTGCTCACTTATTTTATGATAATTATTCACTAAGATAATCATAATGTATCAGACAGTATATAAAAAATATGCATTTTCTGCCCTTTCTCATATTGCACTACAGCTTCAATCCTTTCTTCTCTCTCCTTCACAGTGAATGTAATTTTCTTTCTTCCAAACACAGGAACTGTGAAGAGCTTCCCCTTTTGATCTTAGACTCAGCTTTCTCTTACATACACCCTTCACCTTTCTTTAAATATTGTGATAGCCTCTATTTTGCATAAGTTTACATAAATCAAAACTTAGCATCTGACTTTTAAAGATTATTTTTTAAAATTGCAAAACTGCCACTCTCCAAAGTATGGGAATTCAGATGTTGTCTTTACTTACAAATGTTACATTCATATTTTCTAATGGCAAGTACATGTTATTTCACCATGGGGCTTAAAATTTCAGCAATGAAACTTAAAATTTGCATACTCAAAACTAGCCAAAACATCCTTAACAGTTCTTCCTTTGACACATTTTATCTTCATTTCTTGTTTATAATTAGTTTTTAAATGTTCTGTAGTCCTCCTTTTTATATCACTTCAGCATCTCTACTCTCTCTTCCCATGTTTCTTTTCTCTTATTTCCTGAGTAGTGATAGAGATTTTATTCTTATTCATTTAGTTGTTTATTTTATTCCTCATGTTTATTTTTTATTTTGGTAGATCTAGGTAGAAGTGTTAATTAATTATAGTGCATGTGGAAAATAGGACATTTCTCATTGACTTTTCTGAGTGATCAACTCATGCACCTTTCCCAAACTCAACATGTCTTAAATATCAGTGGGAGTATGAGCATTGCCATGAATTGTAATTCATGATATTAATAATTTACCAGTAGTTCATGCTGTATCACTTTAAGAAATAGTCATTGGATCAAAGAGTATTAAAATAGGAAGTGTATTGTTAAAAGTCAGCTTTGAAATGGTTTCCAATAATCTCCATCTCCTAGGATTCATGCCTTGTGTCATCTCCCATTGAGTGTATACCAGATCTTGTGAGCAGCTTCTAGTGAATGGAACATGATAAAAGTGATGGAATATCATTCTAAGATTAGGTTACAAAGATTGACTGTTTCTTGCTCCTCATCTCTTGCTTTCTTGCTCCCTCTTATGAAAAACAGTTAATTAGCTTGTAAGAGGCCCTTTGCCTAAGGTGAGGTGTAAGTGGCAAGAACTGAGGTATTCCCTTAGCCAGTGATCTTGGAGAAAGTAAAACTCCCAGTAGTACATATCTAACATAAGGGTATGGAGTCTAGCTTCACTGTGTTCAGACAAAAAAAAAAAAAAAAAGATTATTTTGTTGCCTTAATCATGATGTAAAACTAATTTCTTGTAATATAAAGTTCATGTTTATGTCAGTGTTCTTGTATATTAAGATATTTTGATAGGGAGTCAACTTGGTGATGCAAGGGATTAAGTGTCATCCCTATGAAGCTATTCCCCAGCCACTGCAGCATGAGTTCTATTCTAGCCCTATCCAGGGAGCTGACAGAAATGGCACAGCAAACCTCTCCTGCCTTGCCCACTGCTTCCCTAGCAGTGTAGTTCAGTAAATCTGCTTGTTCTGCTTCCCACTCTGTCTTCAGTGAATTCTCTTATCCCCTGTAACTCTGGCTATACACCAGCTCTTGTATGCATAAATAAATAAATCTTTAACAAAGATATTTTGAGGGCCTCCCTGGTGGCGCAGCACTGCAAGCTGGTGGTAGCCTCTTCAGTGCCAGCTAGATCCTGGCTTGGAGGTGATTCACATGGCACGGCAGACCTCTACTGTCTCACCCTCTGTGCCCCTCAGCAGTGTACTTTGTTGATGCGCCTGTTCTGCTCCCTGTTCTGTCTCTGGTGAGTCCTTTCACCATCCACACACCTCTGACCTGTACCCCAGTTCTACATGCATGAATAAATAAATCTTTTTTAAAAAGATATTTTGATAGATATTTAAATTATTCTCTCCAATTTACTATTTTATAGTGCTAAATAACAACAATAATACTAAGCAGTATCAAAACTTTTTAAAGAAATTTGTAGTAAATTTTATTGTGTGAACACTATTTTTCTTATTCCACAGGATGTATCATAAAATACTATATTTTCTTCTGCACTCTGGGGTGCTGACTAACCTAAGATAGTAACAGGTGGGAAAATAATGTCTGGAGCTGAATTTTAGGAAGTATGAGAGAAGAAATAGTAATACAACAATTAAAAGTTTCTCAAAGTCTTTTTTTTGAGGCATTTTTTTTGCATATTTTAATATCTTTAGGCCTTTTTGCAGCCTTGAGAATCTTTGAGATCTGTTTCCTATAAGTAATACATATGCAGAACAGAAGATGGTGCCAAACTAATACTTGACATTCTTGGATGGACACTGGACTGGACCCTAACTCTTGTCCAAGAAAGGCAGAAAAGCTGATAACTGCTATGAGGAAGAAGCAAGCAGAGTACTGCTTCATAGCCCTAGAGTTGGGAAGAAAAGGGGTTAGGGATGGTTTACCACAGAGTAGATGCGTACTGTTGAAGAGAATTAATGCTAATCACCATGAGTTATTTTTAATAGAGTTTCCATATTGACAATGATACCGTAATAGAAAGAGGTCTGTACTAAGAGAATTTTAAGGGAGGCAAGTTCAATATGAACTTATACAAAATACATAAAAACTTGCCATAAGTTGCAAGAACTCACTTTTTAAAATACCTATATCAATAAAAAGGGCAAAACCAGACAAGAGAGTTTTAGCTCAACTAATACCTTTACTTCCTTGTTGCTACTCTCCATATGCTAACATTAGAGGGATCTAGGAGGCTGGAAGGAATAAAACAAAGAACAAAAAAGACAGCTGTATATTATTTTCCCATAGTAGGCTTCTGCCAAAACCAGGCCTAAGCAAGGAATAGAAAAATTATAATGCTTGATCAAGATTTAAGTATTATATGAGGCTAAGCATTCTAATTTTTTAATTGAGAATCTCTGACTTCATGTAATGATAGTGATAGGACTAACTATGAGCAAACAGAAGAGCTATAGGCTTGCCACAGTTGAGATCTAATTACAGGGTATATAAGGTGGCAAAAAAAAAAAAAATACATTTTAATGGCAGTCTATGTCATGTTTATTGAACATAGAAGTTCCACATGCTTCTGAACTTTTTATACTATGTAAAAAAATGTGTAACACTTATTATTGATTTACTTCTCTGCCTCACTAGAAGATGAATGATAAGATAAAAACTCATTCTAAAGAAAAGGCAGTAATAGGAAAATAGTTACGCTTCATAGAAAATTTTCTATCAGGAATCAAGCTTGCTTGAAAACAAGAAGGAAACTGTGATCTGCACATATTTTTAGTTGAAAAGAAAAAAAAAACATTTCTTGTATCTGTCAGAATGTAACAAAAATGGAATTTTGAAGCTATTGGGGAAAATGTCTTTGTTAACACTTCCTTATACACAGTCTTAGCCTCAAGCATTCCTCTAGCAATTGTTCTACTCCCTTGTTTAAGATGTTTAAGTCAGGAAGCATTCATCATCTGATCTTGTATTTAAGCTGTAAGGATAAATATATGACACTGGTTTTCTTGGAAAGTTTTATGATCCATATCAAACTTACTTTGAGTTTCAGTACCACTGACAACAACAAATATGAGAATGGAAAAATCAGTGATGCAAAGTCTTCAATATTATAAGCAAGTTATTAAATGTCTAAATCATTCTGAATACTTGGAGATACTTACTTGTTTAAAACAAAACAAAACAACAAAAAAACAGACTTGCCAGTATAAACATTATATTGAGATAAAGTACTACATGCATTCATTATCAAAATACTTGCAAAACTGGACCTCCCTGGTGGCGCAGGGGGTTAAAGCACAGCACTGAGAAGCTAAAGCCACTTCCGCATGAGTTCGATTCCCGCCTGCCCCGGAGGTGACCACATGGCTGGCAGACTTCTCCTGACCCGCCCACTGCTCCCCTCAGCAGTGTACTTCCTAGATCTGCCTGTTCTGCTCCCCACTCTGTCTCTGGTGAAGCCTCTCACCGCGACTGAGCCTCTGGCCTGTGCCCCAGTTCTGTATGTACAAATAAAATAAATCTTTAAAAAAAAAAAAGTACTTGCAAAACTGTTCTACGTTTTAAAAAATATTTTATTTATTCTTGTGTAGAAGAACTTGGGGTTCAGGCCAGATGAAGGGGGTAAGAGGATTCTCCAAAGACAGATTGGGGAACAGAACAGGTAGATCTACTGAAATACCGTGCTACCAGGATCATTGGGCAAAACAGGAGATGTCTGCTGTGCCAAGTAGATTAGCTCCCTGGCTGGGATCGAAGTCAAGGTGATAAAGTGGGCTTCCATGGTGACAATGCTGAAACTTAATCCCAAGTCCAACAGTCACCCTCTTTTACATGATTTTTTTACAACTTTTTTAAAGGAAAAGTTGCTTTCAAATGAACTGTTACCTGTGCTAGGATAAATTTTCCAGGATTAGCAAGTTGAGATGAAACTGAGGTATGTCTAAATTTTTCAGGATTAGCAAGTTGAGATGAAATTGAGGTATGTGTGTCACTGGTTAGCACCAGTGAATGGAAGGGAAGAAACAGGATTGGGCAAAAAAAAAAAAAAAAAAAAAGTCAGATTGTAAGATGTGTTAAGACTTTAACAAAGTCAACCCTGTTGGAAGTTCTAGAGTCTAACCAACCATCATATTCCTCAAATTAGGCCAAGTGGTTGTGTTTTACCTTCAGCTGCCTTTTTAACAGATGTGCATCTTTTTAGGAAAGAGGAAACCTTGTTGGCTGTTCTGTGCCACTGTTGCTGACCCTAAAGGAGTTGACAATTAAAAGGTCTCATGCTGACCACTATCTTTGTACTTTGGCATCAAATCCTGTCTTCTCAGGGATGCATTCCATATCTATGTATTAAGTGCTATATGTTTTGGATGCTGGAAGCTCAACTAACTTAAATATGTATATTGAAAATATTTCTATCTCCCACCCTCAAGGAAATTGAGTATGTAATCCTATGAGGATTGAGTCATTTTCAGAAATATCTAATTGAGAATTATTCAAAAAAAAAAAAACATAGATAAACCAATCTTTTCTAACTCCATAAACTGATGGTTCATTTTCTCATGACATGTGAGCTCAATGAAAAAAAAAAAAATTGTGAATTTAGGAGAAGTTGGAAACACATTGACTTTTGAGAGTATGTAACCTGAAAATATCAAGACACATATTAAAACAACAACATTAAAAAGATAGCCATCATAGAAACATTAACACAATTGCATACATGTCAAGTTGTTGGGAAATGTACAGATATTGTAATGAATAAATGTACTGTACTTTGAAAAAGGCCTGAAGTTTGCTTATAGAAGTGATTGTAGATAGAGTTGGTGAGCTATAGATAAGTGGGAAAATGAATTATCTGAAATCACTTTGCTAAGACATCACATCAGATGTGAACAGGTGTGCTGTGGGCATATGCATACAAATACACTCACACAGGAGTGTGTTTAGGATATAAAAAGTAATGGCTGCAGAATTTGCAGCCTACTATCTCTCATGGACAAAATTATATCTATAAAACTCAAAGTTTTTTAAGCTCAAATTATCCCTCAGAATTAGAATAAACTGTTTTCAAAATTAGCCTTCTAATAGAAAGGACTGTACTTTTTCCTGTGCTTTTAGTGGGATAACAACTAATGAAATATTAAATGTTTTCCTTTAATACCTACTTAATGGTACTATTTCATTTAATTTCTAGGCAGTTTTGAGAGGTAAATACTATTGTGTTTATTTTTATAGATATGCAATAACCTGAGAGAGATTAAGAAAATTGGTAAAGGTGTTAGAATGCATCAATGGTAGGACAGAAATAAACTCCATTGTGTCATAATACAAAGTGCATTTGTCCATACAACATTATGTCTCCATTATTTAAACACAAAGAAGTATGGAACAAAAGTATAAATATGGAGCAAATCTAAAAAATTTTTCCACTTTTATGGATCTACATTTTATTGCAATAGGTAACTGCATCTCCTACAGTATAAACATTCACATATGGAGTTTTATGTTTCTTTATGTTCATTTTTAGCCATTTCCAAAGAGGCTGATATTTCCTCTGAGAGATTAAATATTTTTTGCTGAAAATGTTTTTCTTTATCTAATATACATAAATCTTGAAAGAAATTGAAATACTAATAGATGATATATGGGATTTGAAAAGGAGGTGTCTTTCATCACATATGTACATTTTGCTCAATTTTCAGACATTATAAATAAATGTATGTTACTTGAAAAAAATTATAGAACAACTCCAGGCCCATTATTAATGTGGTGCAGAAGACTTGGAAATTTCCAAATTTGTTGCTTCACATAACCTAGTTTATGAATTTATACTACTACTTTGTAGATAGCATTATTTCATAAATCCATATATGTATGCATTTTAGGAAAATTTAAAGCAATGTTTTTCATACCATTTGATAAATGATTGTAGTCATAATTGTGTCCAAAACTTTGCTGCAGATCCATGACACAATCTCCGAAAACATTTCATTCCTGTCAAAGTGCTTACTTCGGCAAATATTGCTCTCTTACGAGTTCTGCTCTTCAGTCAAAGGGTAGAAATTACAATTGGAAAAAGTTTGTGGTTATTTAAAGTGCATAATAAAAAGGCTACAACTGAATATAATTTTTAACACCTAAAAATTATAATTTTCTACTTCATACTTTTTTGGATCAAATAAGGCATAATTCCTTAAAAAAATACTCTGCAAATAATTAAGTAGCTATGTTGTTAATATCACATACATATACTCTTAGACATCCCTCTCACTGTGATTTGCAATTCCATCAATGTACATATGTGTGATAACTACTATACATATACTTTGAAACTGCTTTTTATTACAATAAATGCACATTATGTCAATGTATTTTCTTGTGAACATTGCTTCTACCAAGTAAACATTGTTCTAACACAGGGATTATCATATTTTTTTCTAAGCATGTCTGTATTTCATAACAACTCTAATTTTGCATTTTGGTCAGTAATCAGAAGTATAAATTTTAGACAGATTTCTATTTTCCTGAGTCCAACCACCTAATGTAGAAATGCTAGGTCCAAGGGTGTATATTTCCTCGTGCTTTTAGCATTATTGCTGATAATGCCCTTCATAGTTTGATCAAATATGTTACTATAAACATGTGGCTATTCAGGGCCATCCTGGTGGCACAAGAATTAAAATGTCAGTGCTATGAAGCCATCAATAGCTACTGCAACATGAGTTCAATCTCTGGCCAGGGGGGTGACCCAATGTCACAGCAGAGCTCTCCTGTTTTGTCCATTACCCACCTCCCCCCAGCATTATATTTTAGTAGATACACTGGTGAATGTTCTCACTCCCCACATCTCTGACTGAAACCCCAGTTCTTCTATGTATAAGTAAATAAAAATAATAAATCTTTCAAAAATAACCATTCAGGGCCCTCCCTGGTGGCACATTGGGTTAAAGCTAAGAAGCTAAAGCTACTTCCGCCTGAGTTCGATCCCCGCCCTAGTTGTGACCCTCAAGGCACGGCAGACCTCTCCTGGCCCGCCCACTGCTCCCCTCAGCAGTGTACTTCATCAGTAGGCCTGTTCTGCATCCCACTCTATCTCTGGTGAATCCTCTCACCACTTCTGCACCTCTGTCCTGTACCCCAGTGCTGTATGCATAAATAAATAAATCTTAAAAAAAACAAAACAAAAAAAAAACATTCAATTATTCATTCTCTATTTCACTATCAATAGCAGATTGGGTATTTTAAAAATTGTATGTATATTTTTCTTTAGGGTAATGTATACCCTTTGCCCAATTTTACAATTGGGATACTAGTCTTTTTATATTGCGTTAAGAGCATCATTTATATAATCTGGATACAAATCTGTCATCAAACATGTGATTTGAAGATTTGATTAATTTTCAGTGGATTTTTTTTTCATATATTGATGGTTTCCTTTTAAGCACAAAGTTTAGCAATAAGTCTTGTTCTTTTATTGCTTGTGCTCATGGTATCATAACAAGGACACCATTGCTTACCCAGGTTATGAAGGTTTTTCCTATGTTTTCTCCAAGACTTTTGTAGTTTTAGCTGTTATTTTTACCTGTGTGAGCAAATTTGAATTAATTTTCATATATGTAATAGATTTGACTTTTTTTGGTTTTTTGGGACATAGACATTTGGTTGTCTCAGCACCATTTGTTGGAGACTATTCTTTTTCCATGGAATTTTCTTGACACGCTTGTCAAAAATCAAGAAGACAAAACTTGCAAGCCTACCAATGACTTGAGGCATACTGCAGAGAAAGGGAAGGGAGAGTTATTAAAATAGGGGGAGACCCTCCCTGGTGGAGCAGTGGGCTAAAGCACTGCACTAAGAAGCTTAAGTCACTTCCACATGAGTTCAATTCCCGCCTTCCCTGGAGGTGATCCACATGGCGCGGCAGACCTCTCCTGACCCGCCCGCTGTTCCCCTCAGCAATGTACTTCCTCGATCTGCCTGTTCTACTCCCCAGTCTGTCTCTGGTGAATCCTCTTACCACCCGCATCTCTGGCCTGTACCCCAGTTCTGTATGAATAAATAAATAAATCTTTAAAAAAAAAAAAAAAGCAGGGGGAGAAAGAGCATAAGGGACCAGGGAGACAGAACTATGGGGGCGACACTGGAGGGGAGAAACCAAATACTGTCCAAAAATTAATAACAAGAAAATAAATTAATAAAAATAAAATGAATATATATGTGTTTATTATCTAATTTCTGCTTGATAGATATACATATCTCTTTTATGCTAGTACTACACTCTCTTGGTTACTTTAATTTTGTAGCAATTTTGGAATTGGGGCTTGTGCATGTCCTAACTTTATTCTTTGTTATTAAGATTGTTTTGATTATTCTAGATTCCTTACAATTACATATGAATTTTAGGATCCACTTGTCAGTACCTACAAAAACAAAAAAAGGACAGGTAGGATTTTAAACGATATTTCAGTGGGGCGGCATGGTAACGTTGTCTGAAGAGATGTGATCTTGTACCTCTGAAGCACGTGTAGCAAACATTGTAAACAAATGTTAGCTCGGTTTAAAAAAATAAATAAAAAAGACTGTTTTGAATATGTAGAGAAATTTGGGAATTAGGGAATTATTGCTGTCTTTATATAGATTCTGATCCATGAACGCAGGATGTCTTTTTTTTTTTTATGTTTTCTTTATTGATAGTACCAACTACAAAACTTCTCATTTATGGGCATAATAAACAGAGGATTGTGGAATTATTATTAGTTTCTTTAACATTTGGCTAGGGAGTGAATTATATCACTGTCTACATACTGTTGGACACTGCTAGTTAGATGACCCTGCCTAACAATAATATTTGGGAAAATGAACAACTATATGGAACAATTGAGCAACTCTATCTGTAACCCAGGGAAAAGAGAGGGATGAAAAAATTATGTGTTTATTATACTAACCCTTGTATAAAAGTAGAACTATGTGCTTTGAAATCTTTACATTTATGTAGAAAATGAGTATCTTCAATATATTGTAAAATTAACTATAATATGTTACTCTTATAATATGTTACTCCTGCCACTAAAATGAAACTGTAGTCAATGCCAAATTTTGTTGAGGTTGTGAGACCTTGTTTTGATGAACGACTTTGAGATCCAATTTGACACCGTTTACTAACATTGATCATTTACTTACACTGGCCTCCAGCAATTCCACTCCTAAGTATATATCCAAGAGAAATGTTTACTTATGTTCACTAAGCACATTTATTAGAGTGGTTAGGCAACCCGTTATACAATAGTTAAAATTTGAAACCACCTATATCCCCAAAAGCAGTATAATACATAAAACATTTATTCACACATTGAACAGTAATATATGAAGATGAACATTCTATGACTAATCTTGTTGTTATAGATGTTCACAAATACAATATTACATGATGAGCTAAAATGGTTCATCTGTCATATCAGAGTTTATTGTATACAGTTCAAAACAAAAATTTCATCTTCATTACATTAAAAGTCAAAAAAGCAGCTAACATTTACCAGTGATTTCCTCACTGCAAGTCCTGATAACATTGTTGCTAGATTGGGTGCTGGTATCACAGGTGTGTTCAGTTTATGAAAAGTCACATTAATGATTTGTATACTCAATCTGTTATAGGGCACCCCAAATCTGCTAGAGGACAGAATCTGTTATAGGACGGGGGAGAGGTGCACCCCTAAGCCCCAAAACCTGCCTGCTCTAAGTGGGTTCTGCCATCCGCCGCAACAAGACAAAACATATAAAACTTCAATGAAAAGGGACTTTTTTTTTTTTTTTAAGATTTATTTATTTGTGTATACAGAACTGGGGTACAGGCCAGA
>NW_004567114.1:53169906-53188130 GCF_000260355.1 Condylura cristata | reverse complement strand
CAATATAAACACTGCCATAGTCACCTCCCTACAGGTCTCTCACCCACATCTGCCTTAACCAGTCCAGGGTCAGGAAACAAGCCCGGTTTCTTCACCATGTGCCTTCTTTAGGTCTCCTTCTTGTTTTCCAACTCTCTTCCTTCCTTTCTTCTCTCCTTTTTCTCTGCTCAGCTCCACCCTCCTTCTGGGTTGGGCAGGGAACCTGGAACTTCCCTTTTTCCTAGGGACCACCCTGTTACATATCTACCTTATTCCTCAATAAAACTTTTAAAAATTATTAGTAGGTATGGGTCAGAGTCATATTGGAAAATATCTTCTGCATTTGCTTCTTTAGTCATTTGTGATACTAGAAGATTTCGGTCAGAAAAAAAAAAAGTTAAAACATTCAGAAACAAATCCTCTATGTATGATTAAAATTTTCATTCCAAATAGTGCAATTAAGTAAAAATATTTGACTCCAATTGTCCCACTGTATTTCTTTTTTCACATAGCATTTCAGGGCTTTCTTACTGATTCATAAATCTTTATGTGTCTTTTAAGAGTTTGTGCCATCTTTTCATTATCTATAATATATCTACAGGAAGCTCATCTATCAGGACTGCAAATGTGCATACTATTATAAATTCAAACAACGATCAAAATGTAAGAAGGTAAAGCATAAATAAACAGATAAGGTTTGTCATATCAGGACTCTTACATCAAAACAATTTTTGAATGGGCATAGTTCTTAATAATAATTTTACTGTGGGAAAAAATCCACTTACTATACTCACTATGGATATGAATTTTCAATCTGACTTTTACATTAAGGCTACAATGAACAGATTCTCTATAAAGATGAATCTTAGTAATTCATTTCTTGAACCAGTCATAAAAACCCAATCAAAGTTGACTGAACTTGAAATAACAGTCACTTGCCTGGTAATCTGTATTCAAAATTATGTTACATACAGTATTTTTTTTCTAATTCTGATAGCCCACTTAAGTCAGTAATCCTGGCTTTATAATTCACTACTAATAATGCTAAGAAATTGGATGAAATAGATTTTCAGATTCAATCTGGAACAAATAGATGTAGGGATTTTCTGAGTCTCCACAGGCATTTAAATTCAAGTTACATAAAAAACTCATCAATACTTTCTATTTTAATAGTTATTAATGTAGGAATAAGATTTGCCATCAGTTCTTTAATTTTTTTTCAGTAAAAACTCAACAAGATATTCTTTTGATCTCTAATTTTCTTTAAATTATTTATAAGTAGTTATAATTAATAAATTATTATTCATTTTGGATTGTTGGGAGATTGAGCACTAGAATTTTAAATGCTTATTTCAGCAACTAAAAACCATACTAGCTTTTTAATGTGTAATTTTCAGACTTTGAATATGCTAGGCAAATGTAATGAACTTGTATCCCCACAAATTAATAATTATCAATAACATATGAAGAATAGTATCTATGTCTTTCATATCCTGATCAAATTTAAGTTATATCTGAGTAACTTATGACGTCCATACCTATCACGCTCTCTCCACCTCAGTGCTTTTGAACTTTCAGATTACTGTCTTGATTGCTGAAAGAGTATCACTTAGTCTAACTTCTCATTGCTTTTTTTCTTCATGAATTCCACCATTTTAATCAAATTCCACCATTTTAAATCAAGACTAAACTGTATTGGATAACTCCTTGTTGTCCAGGTAAAATTAATAGCATACCATTTTCCTCTCAAAGCTGTGACATTTGCATGGCAAATTATATGGCAGTATAGTCAGATATGTATTACATATATGACATGATTATCCCAGTTTGGGGTCTAAATTATCTCTGGAGTCCAGCCCACTCTCTTTCCACACCAGTTTTTATTCTACTTTTTCCTTTTACTTTCCTCTTTCTCTCCTCTAATCTGGTCTCTACATAATGGACTTGTTAATTCTAAAGCAAATCAAAAGCCTGACTTTAGTTAGTGCCATTGCTTTGTAATAAAAATTATATTCATTTTTTCATAGTCCCTATCCCACCTAGTCTTTTCCTACAACACTGGCCTTACCCTAGACTCCTGTCTATTTATAATTTCTCAAACACTTTGCTTTTGCCGGTATTGGGCCTTACACATATGATTTCCTCTTTCAATAAAGACCTTTCCTCAGTTTTTTCTGAGTTGAACTACTGCATCCTTAAGATTTTTGTTTGTCATCTCCTGAAAGGTCTTTACTAAAAATAAAAGTATAAATACATTCAGGCCCTCCTTGGTAGTACAATGGGTTAGATCACACACACACACACAAACACACACACACACACACACACACATATATATATATATATATATATATATATATATTCTAGTGTAGTAAAACTGATATGTTATGAAGAAGACAAACTATTTTTTTAAAAGAGATACTGAGGAGAAACCTTTGCTTTTTCACTTCATTATTCAGAAGGCCTCAATGGTAAAGTAATGTTAGATATGAGACATACATAATGAATAAGTGTCAGGTATATGAAGAGGACTTTGAGGATAAGAAAGAACTGCTGTTAAGTCCCTGAAAATTGAAGGAGCTTGAGAAATTTTAAATAAAGGATGAATATGACTTTAGTGTGATGAACATGCCACCAATATATTTCATTTAATTCCATAGCTTTTCATAAAACATCTACTGCATAGTAGTCATTGTTTTAAATATCAGGAAGTTATCTATACTTTAGAGCTTTTGAGGAAAAGTATGTTAAGACATTCAATAGCAAAATTTAAGAACAGGTAAATTCTAGTGTTTGCTTCTCATATTCAAATGTGAATTAAATTTTCCATTATATCAAGTTGAATAGTTTTCATGCCACCCAATGAATTAGAAGGAAGTATAAGCCTAGTACATGGATTTACTGGGTTCCCTAGATTAACATGACCTTCTAAAGGAATGAACAGTTTATTGTTATATGAGTTGTAAGTATTTACTGAATTGTCAAATCTAATTTTATGCTCACCAGTATGCTGAACTACTTTTTTTCGATCTTGCCACTTCAGAAAATTGAATGTAGTGTAGGGTCATAGTGTCGTTTGATTCTCCAAGGGTTAAGCAACCAGAGACTATTTTAATTTCATTATTTTGTATAGGAATAGGAGAATAATGTTGTTATACAAAGACCAGGTATCACATTAAAGTGTGATCCAAAGGAAGAACTCAAATGAGCAGAATTGGACTTTTTTTTTAATATTTATTTATTTATGCATACAGAACTGGGATAGAGGCCAGAGGTGCAGGGGTAGTGAGAGGATTCACCAGAAACAGAGTGGGGAGCAGAACAGGCAGATCAACGAAGTACACTGCTGAGGGGAGCAACGGGCGAGTCAGGAGAGGTCTGCCGCACCATGGAATCACCTCTGGGGCAGGGATCAAACTCATGCTGAAGTGGTATTAGCTTCTTAGTGCTGTGCTTTAACTGGCTGCACCACCAGGGAGGACCCAGAATTGGACTTTTAATGGTGAATTTAACGGGGTATATACAAGAGTCAATTTTGAATGGTGAATACCCAAAACATAATGTTATCATGAAGTGTCACTACAATAAGACTAAGTAAAGAAACAGAAAGGGAGAGGAAGATCTATCAGGATGTGCATACACAGACCAAAAGGCTATGGTGACTACAGTAAAAAGCAGCCACATACCAGTCAAATAGAGAAGACTTAGGAGGAACTGGCCATAGTACCTTGACCCGAGACTTCCAGGTTCCAGAACTATGAGAAAACAAATCTTTTTTGTTTGTTTAAACACTGTATTTATAAAAGGAATGTAAATGCAGAATAACAGGCAACAGACTGGGCTAGGATAATTGCAATATATATGGCTTCAAAATGAGTATACAAAATATATTAAGAGCATACAAATGAATCAGTAAAAGTAAAATTAAAGGAAAAAATGGTCAAAAATTATAGGCAGTCTTTCACACAAGAAGAATGTTAAGTAGAAAATAAGTAGGTTACCACTGTAGAATTATGACTTGTTTTAGAGCATGTGCTCTGTGACATTTAATTTTTGTGTCAACTTGATTGAACTAAGGGGGTACTCAGACATTTTTAAAATGAAATTCTGGGTTTATCTGTTTGAATGTTTCTGAACAAGATTAACATTTGGATCTGTAAATTGTCCTGCTTCTCCCCTTTACCCTTGCAACATACTGGTGGGTTTTATCTAATCTGTCTATTTAAATCCTAAATAGAACAGAATGGCAGAGTAAGAGAGAATTTGCTCCTCTGATCATCTTTGAGTTGAAATATGGCTCTTTTCCTGCTTTTGCATCCCATTGGCTTTCCTGGGCCCCTGATTTGCTGACTGAATCTATCTATATATTGCTATGTCTATAACTGTTATATGTATGTCTCTACATATGTATGTATATATATGGAGAGATAGGGGAAATAATATAAGATTCAGCAAATAATGGTGGAAGATAGGTTTTAAAAGTCTTTGCCTTTCTCCATCCAAACTATAAATCTTGGTTGACAGACTTTATATTAGCATATTACCATGGAGCTGTTCTTTGTCAGAATATAGAACTTAGCTCTCTTAGTAATAGTGAGTAAGAGCAGTTTCTAATTACTCCCTGGATGTGTTACAGTATGACTGTTATTCATATATGCTACTTTAGTACCTTACATCAATTAATGGGTAGCAGTAGGATATATTACATATTTCATTAGGATTTAGGACTAAACCAGAGGAGTACAGGGCTAGTAAATTAGTAGTAAACTTTAAAGTCTCCTTTGTTAATAAACAAGCTACATGAGATAACATCTTGACAGGTATAAGTTCAAAAAAATTTTAAAACAAATATAAACTGTACAGTTTATATTTGATTCATTTTTATAGAATAGAACTGTGAGATGATCACTTTTTTGAATAATATTTTGAGTATTTTTTAAAAAAATATTTGCATCCTTTTGAACAATATTTGCATCCAAGTGTCTCTCAGAAAAAATAGAGTATTATTTTTTTTTTTTCCTGTAGAAAACTACAGGTTATCAGGCAATTTTCTATTGGTGTCAAGATGTCCTCCACTGACTATTTCTTAGACATGCTGTTCTTCATTTAAGTAGTCAGCACATCTGACCCACTATCAATGAGAATTTCCATCTATTAGTGGCACATAATTGAGAAATAACGGATGATGTTCAGGGTGAGGTCTGTGAGTAGAGAACAGAGTTTTCCAGTTAGAAGTATACTAGCTGTTATGGAAATGAAATATGTGACCTCAACATTAACACTAGCAGGATCTAATTGAGTTAACCATCTCTGTCACACAATGTCATATAAATAACTAATATTCTTGTCATTATCACCCCATGATATGTTAATGTTTTACATTTCTAAGTTTCACTATTCAAATCATAATATTCCTAGAATGACATTTTTTTCATGTAGCATAGATAATATTTTCCTAGAACCTCTCTAACGTTTTAGTTATCAGTATTATATTAAAAATATAATTTTAAATTAGTAATTTAAACAGATTGCTTAAAAGCAATTACATTAAATGTTTCTAAATTCTAACTGGTAAAAGATAACACATGATATCTCAAATTGAACTTTAAGGAAACATAACAGTCATTTTTCTCACAAAATTCAGGAAACAAAGGAAAAATAAGACACAAGAGTCAGCATTAATTTTTCCACATAAGTGTAATCAGGACAGATGTTATATTTTTGTTTACTTGTAGTCAACCTAATTTAAAACAGACAGAATCTGTCTGTTGAGTTTCATTTCAGAATCTAAAATGTTGAGTTTCTTCATTCACTTGTAATAAATAGAATGAGGAATGAGGAGAGAATTCGGAGTTTGTTCTTTCTGTCTGTATCTACAAGAAAACCTGTAAAATAAGAGGGTCTCACTTTCTCTACACATAACTTACTTACCACCACTTTCTCATATCAAATGTTCAGCATATTTAATAAAATGCTAAGTGAATGGTTGCATTTCATCTTCCAGTCAGTCGATGGATCAACTGTTATCCCCTCCCCCATACAGAAGAGATATGGAAGACTCAACAAGTTAGCTGTATTTCTCAAACAGTAAATGTAGTCATGGCTTTGAATTCAAGGCTCTCTGATTGCAAAGCCTTACATTATTCTTTGTTTCTATAATTTTCTGCAAATAAGTTATTATTATACATAATAATAGCAGACATATGTTAACAGACAGTGAAAAAATCTTTGTTTTTCTTTCAATGTTGGTATAACTTCACATTTACAGAAATGTGTTTAAGGTGATAACAAACTTTATAAAATACAACCTACAGCTCTCTATCCATATCCCCCCTTCCCTCTCATTTTCTTTTCACATTCAGGAGTTCCAGAGATGAGTCTAGAAATCATATGTTGGGGTATCTATTTCTGCTAACACTCAGTAATGGAGATATATATAAAATGTTAGATTTTATATAGATATATAATCATATATATATAATAGATACCTATATATAGTTATATATAATATATAGTTATATATGATATATATAATAATGTATATGATGTTAGATGGATGTAACATCATCCATCTATTCATCTACCTATAGCTCATATAAGTTTCATCTGGTCACTGATCTTACATTCCTTCATGGTAAATATTAACTTAAATATGTCATACACCTTGCTGGTTTGCCTCTGTAATAAGTTTTATTCCACATCTCTCTGAACTCTCTGGCTTTTCCCTCTGTCTTGTGTGTGCCTATGAAAGCCCTACTGTTCATTAAAGTCACAAATGTTATACTCAGTAAAGACATTAACTTCTTTTCCCATTTTTGACTCTTCCATCATCCGTACCTCTATACAGCATTTCATTTTTAACTCTTCCTTCTGTTTTTTTTTTCTTTGCATAAAAAGGATGAGGTCATATCTCAGCTATTTCTCTATTACCAACACATTTATTCTGTTCTGGCATATTTCTTGACATGAAGTACCCATAGTACCTATTTATAAAGTGAATACTATTGCAAACTTATTCAAATACATTACTTACTTAAAGATGATTTCCCTATTTTACCAAATATATTTACAAATTAAAATGGTACACACAAACTGTCACCTGATTTTGATAAAGCGATGCAGAACAGATTTGAACAAACATGTTTCTTAAGCTATAGTTGCTTCTCTATTTCTCATTATCACAAATACGATTAGATACTGTAGAGAAATTTTTTTTTAGCAATTGAGATTGTACTCTATTCTACATTAGTCGATTATATTGGTCAAGACCCTTCCTTTGCAAAAATGTGTTTTTCATATGTACTGTTTTACTGTCATTTATCTAGGTACTAAACTAATTTTTTAAATCTAAGTAAAATTAACTGTTAAATCTTGTGACTTATCTATTAAAGTCTGAATTAACAGTTCTCAACAAGCTACCTCATTTACTACTGTTTCTTCAATGCTTTATTTTCAAAACTGCAAACCACTCATTATGATTCTGTATGGATTTTATCCTCTTACTACCTACTCATTTCTAAATTTGACATTGCCTTAATATTATAATTTATTTCCTTTTATTGGTTATTCCTATAAGTAATATTTCAATCCACCTTAAGTTTTATTCAAATGTAACCTACTAATCTTCAGCATAATTACAGTGATGTCATATGATAATCTGATGAGGGAAATGCAGTACATCATTCATAAACTTAACTCATGTATTGTCAGACTTACAGTAGATATTCAAAAATAATTCCTTTGCTTTATCTTCCTTTCTTGTTAACCCTCTCCCAATCTTAGGCAGTTGATTCTCAACTTCAAATGATCCAATTCATTTCAGGTACTTGATAATTTTGTATTCTGCATGATTGTATTTGTGAGTTTCTCTTGAAAATAAATGAAACCTATATATTATCTATCTATACACATACACACACACATATATATGGATATGCACACATATATGCATATATCTATATGTTTATGGACCATTTTCCTCTGTATATGGGTGTAGAAACACACACGCACACACACACATTTACATGTATATGTATAGGTACATAGTCATATGCATGTGTGCATTATATATGTTATATGCACACATGTTGATAGATTTATATATTAAATTTGATCTCTGGTGATGCAGTTCTTGTAAAATTGTTGACCAAATATTTGAAAAGTGAAGTTTAAAGCAACTTATGGTTTATAATTAACTTTTAGCAAGAAAAAAATTAATGTATTTTGATGTCTGATTTTATTGCCAAAACAAGATGTGTTAACTTTGTTATCCTACAACACTGGTAGTCCTAGCTAGAAATCACTACTTGTTTAAAAGTTAATGTGAATTGACATCTACTATGTTCTTCATGTATACACAGTGAAATTTTGTGCAATCTCTACTTCAAGGGGGTTAAAATATTTTTCTGAACCTTTGAGGTATAATTACTTTTTATAGGTGTTTCCAAAAGGCAGTATGCCATTTAATGGGTAATAAGTGGAAGTATTTATTTGCTACATAGAAGATACAGTTGTATACTTTTTGCACATGTGTGTGTGTGTGGCAAGAGCCATGCTATCCACATTGTATGACAAGGTTCTGACATGAGGGAAAAATCCTGAAAAGTCAGGATATTCCACAGCTGGTTCCTGCTGGATTCTTTTCATTTGTTTATGACCCTTTCCAAGAAGTACAGTTTGTTTTTGACTGTTCTCAAGAAGCATAACAATTATCCAAATATACATTCAATATAAAGTCAATAGTTAATTGATTGGATTGATTGGTTTAAAACAATAGCATTGTACATAGAACAGTAATTAATATTCCTCTGCTTGAGAGGGCTGGCACAAATCTAGGTCCCACAGTAACCAGAGACGTGCCACTGTCCAAAAATTCTGAGAATCAAAGGCTGTAATAATTTCCTGCCGAGTCCCCAATAAAAGATCTATAGTTTTAAGTAACATTGTTTTGTTTTAAGTAATATAGTTATAAATAATTATGTTTCCTTACTCTTTCCTTTAATTTTCACCCTGACCTCTTTTCACATAGAAAGGTTTTTTTGATAAGATTAATAGGATAATAACCAGTGAACATGTAAAAAAAGGAATTTCTTCCTAATTCTTATGTTAGATATAGAGACTAAGTTGACAATACAATTACAAGAATAGTGATTAATAGAAGCTCCTTTTGTAGATCAAAAAGGGTTTTTCCTTAGGGGCACGGAAAAGTCAGTCCACTTGGCGTCGGATTTTTTTCTGACTCCTAGTTCTTTAACACTAGATTCTGTAACTTTAAGATGATTGTTCATTGAGAAATTAACAAAATAATTGCTTAAGTTGTAATAGCTAACTGATCAGCATAGAAATGTTTTGTTTATTGATAACTGATCACTATAGGTATATTTTGTTTAACTGATCACCATAGGAATATTTTGTTTACAACTGATTGGTCACTATAGGAACATTTGTGTATGAATATCACAGTCTCAATAAGAGATTAAAAAGTCCCGAGCTGTCTTTAAGAAAAATGTGATGATTGTGTGACTTATAAAAATGAAGGTAAAGAAGATGAGATAAATATCAAATAAATCTTATTTTCTTCACCTTCATTTTAGAAATATTTCATGAGATAATACAGGAAGACACTAATAGGTAATACTATAGGCAGAAGGAATATAAAGATTAAAGCATTCAGTTTATTTATTTTATGACTTGAAAACTATATATGCCATATAAATTGAAAAGAAAGAAGTTGGACACATGTTATTGTTTAGGAAAGATGAAAAAATGACATGATAGGTAAAAACTTATATATTATTATAATGTGCTAGTTGCTAGTAGGCTTCATCAAAAATAATTTTATTTAAAACAAGTATTTTAATGAAGCTTTGGCATTCATAAATATTTTGCAAATCAGAAATATGAAGGTTGTCAGCACCATTGGCTAAAGTATAAGAAATATTAACATATAAGCTTTTGTGTTGTTTACATATTAGGTATTTTGGCTTTATAATATATTTTCATCATGTTCTAAATATATATACGTATTTTAAAAAGAAGTAAATTAATGTCATTGCATTACGTTTCAAATTCCTGGCTAACCTCTCAAAAGCATAATGTTGTACGGAATGCCCTCTGTTGCATTAAATAGCCTACTGAGCCCAAGGAGGAAAATCCAGAAAACCAAATCCAAGCAAATCAAAACAAAACATGATAGTCCCAAGTGTAGCTCAGTAACAAAGAAGAAAACATTGTCTGTGTTAAAAACTAGGGAAAGAAAGCATTGATATTGTGGTGTTTCTGAAAGAAGAGGATTATTATTTTCTCAGAATGTATTCCTAACAATTTGCAACAAGTGTGGCACTTTCTTATGAGATTTACAAATTGTCCCTCTCAATAAGACCTTTCCTACAAGGGCTAGAAACACAAAGAGAAAGCATATCTACTTTTTTGGCATTTTCAAATTCTCTTGATTTTCATATCTTTGAGTATGGATTTCTACTCTTGATAAAAAAAAACAAAGTTTTCCTTTTTGTTACTGAGCCAGACTTGGGAATAATGTCACTTTCCTCATTGGGCTTAGCAGTCTATTCAATGCAACAGATGACATAGGACATTTAAGCAGAATTTTTCATTGACCCCTTTCCTTAACTTTTGTCCTGTAAATGGAACTCTAAGGTCCTGTATTATGGATATTTATGCGATGCGACTTTTTACTTTTTACCTATAATCCAAACTTTTGGTATGCACTTCTAATTTACTAACAATTGAATTAATCTCATCAACGATAGATTTAGAGTGACTGACCAATTTCCATTCACAGTCTTTTATGTTCTACCACAATGGAAAGGGATTCAGGCATCTGGAAATGTAACATTAAGAGAGATGATTATTCTCAGTCACATCACTAGGTAAATACAGTGAATTCCTTTCAGTTCAAGGAATTTGAGTATACCATCACATCGTGCTTTAAAATAAAAACCAAGTCTTTTTTTTTTTTTTTTAAAGATTTATTTTTTTATTTGTACATCCAGAACCGGGATACAGGTCAGAGAGGCAGGGGCGGTGAGAGGACTCACCAGAAGCAGAGTGGGGAGCAGAACAGGCAGATCCACGAAGTATACCGCTGAGGGGAGCAGCAGGCAGGTCTGCCATGCCATGTGGTCACCTCTAGGACAGGCGGGGATCGAACTCATGCTGAAGTGGCTTTAGCTTCTTAGTGCTGTGCTTCAACCCACTGTGCCACCAGGGAGGGCCAAGTTTTGTTTTTTTAAAGTAATGACATGATGACGTTAACATGTTACACATGCTTCTTGGATTCTTCAGGGCTTTCTTGAGAAGTTAGCCATTATGTCTGTCAACAAGTGAAGAAATAAGAACATCAAACATCAGAATGTAACAGAGCTTCTGAGGCCCAAAATCCAATCCAAGGCCAATAGCTACATCTCTGTAGCAGAGTACTATAACAGGTCAAAGAACAGTGCCTAACAAAAGACAGGTTTACTGTCTATGGGTTCTCACATGCTCACATAATTGCAAATCAACTTAGGCTCAAGGAATAACAGCCGTGGGTTTTAATTTACAAACAGGAGAAGCAGAGAGCTTAATAGTGTTAAAATATTGGAATGTTGCTTGTGGTTAAAAACTAACAAGATGTTGTCAAAGGCCCTGGATGTTATCAGAAGCCCAGGCACCAGCAGGACATTACTTGCAGTTACCACCTGCATGAAGGAGGATCCGAGAGTGACTCATCCTAATGGACTCCATACTTTGGAAATTTCCCAGCTGCGAATTTCACTATATAAGACCCTCTGTTCAGAGGCTCAGGGTCCATCCCGTCTGGGCAAGACTGCTGTGTCGGTACACTTTGGGGATGGGACCCTAGCCCAGGCTAGCAATAAAGGTTTGTACTTGTCTTTTGCATCGGTTCTCAGCATTTCTTGGGCTCTAACAATAACACCACATGTGGCCAGCTATGCAACCTCAGATAGTGTCCACGATATTCAGATGTAAGCAGAGTGCCAGTCACCTGTCATCAGTGCTGGACAGGACTGGCCGGTAATAATGGTCACCACCAGTTTCCAAGAGGTGCCAGGGACACCATATGTTAACAGCCATTTGTGAGTCTCTGGCCTACACCTATCACCAAAACCTCTCTGAAACACCAGCACCAGGGCCTTTGCTGCTCCTCTCAGGATATCTGGAGACTGGACCAGTGGCAGGCATGGCAGCCATGTCTTTGTAAAAATCTTTGACTTCTCTTCCTTTCTTGTAAGTCAGCTTCTGGATGCTTCTTCTTTCTTTAGAGGCCAGAAACAGGGTAATTCTTCTGAGGACAGGGACAGAGTACCCCTGGGGTCTTTCTGACCCTGCCTCATATCCTCCTTCAGGATCCTCCAATCAATGATTGAAGTGATCAACTGTTTAACAGCAATCAACTAGAGCTTGCACCCATTTGGTCCATTCTATGACCCAGGTACCAAATAAAAAGAGGTTTCTGGGCTCCGAAGAGCTACAGCCAAAGCCAGCCTGCAGCGAACAGCAGGGGGAGAGAGAGCCACTGCGGCTACTAGTTCCCACTGCTGTGTTCCAGGTTCAAGAAGTAAATTAACTAGGTCACTGGGATAAAATTCAATAATTATCTCTAGGTGTAGCCACAAGGGATGTTGTTAAGTAGCCCAGTATATTGAGTGCAGAAGGCATACCAAGTAAAGCTTAGTTCAGGATCATTCCAGTAAGGTGACATTGCTCTCTTCCCAGTAATCATAGATTTTATGGTCTCATAGTAAAAAGAAGAAACAAATTCTTATCTTGGAAAACCTCAAGATTTTCAGTCTACTGACATTGAGAACAATGGATGTGGTTTCTCAAATATTTAGCTAAAAATAACATCTATAGCCTATAAAAAGGAATTCTGAAAAGAATACTGATTTCATTGTAAATCAAAGCAACTACAAAAATCAAAACTATCATTTGTATCAAAAGGTAGCCATTTATTCCTTGTGCTAAAAGTCATTTTAGCTATGTTATTGGTGTACTCCTCTGTTTAGGGCATGTTAACATGGATAATGGTGAGTTTAAGTTAGAAATGATGCTATCACAGTGTTCTAGTGTCGGAGACTCTTTGTTCCCCAGTCACGGATTTTTGGGGGGCAGAACAGGCAGGGTCTCAAGGTAGGAGCAGCATCCTCAAGCAGAGATTCCTGAAAGGGGGAAAGGAGGAGCGGTCGAGAGGAAGACATGGGAGACGGAGTTGGGTGCAAGTCTTCCTGTTCTGCTATCAGCAGAAGTTTATTTTATACATTTTAGGCAGACAATTAACATATGAATGGGACTGAGATGACAGTCTTTTTTCTGAGAGGAGTTTGGGGTCATATTGACCTTGATTTTTACTAAGACATCTTAGATGGTAAAGTAAAGGATTAGGGTGGAGGTGTGAAGGATAGAGTAAGGTTGTGGGCTAGGGTGCAGTGATTCTCTTGTAAGTCAATCACAAAGAGATACAGTAAGGTTCCTCAAAAGCTGAATAGGATATAGGTGAAGTTCCTTATTTGAAAATTAAATAGAAAACTTAAGAATTCTTTAGAAACTGAATAGCAGGATTGTGAGATAGTAGAGAGATGGGATTGGGTTCTCCTCCGGGCAGTAAAAGAATTCTGATTCTAGTACTGCCTTATCTTACAATATTAATTTTGTTATAATTGTTTTATTAATCAACCAGTTGTAATATTTCTGATTCCAAGAGGACTTTCCTATCCCAAGGCAGCGCTTGCTCACCTGAGCTAGGCAGCACCTTATGAGACTGAGGCAGTCCAATAGAAAACTGATGGTTGCTTGGAATATTTTGATTATTCAGAAAAGAGAGGTCATAACATGAGCTAGTATGGAAATTCTGATTTTTCAGGGCACACCCCTTCCATCTGGACCATGTCTGACAACAGAAGTTGCTTAGCTTGTGTCAGTCTAGCATGGAGCTAGATGTAGATCTTGAGAACTGTGGGTATTCATCTGGTATGCACTTATTCACCATTCCAAAAATGTCATCCCACCTCTAGAGGAAAACTGTAAGTGAATCATTATAAGGAGCAGAATACAGGTATGGAATGTGAGGATTATTTTCTAGTTTGTGTATTTTCAAGTCATTGGTATGTTCCTAATACTAGCAAATTGCTGTGGTAGTAAACATATTAACAAAATATTAAAGAGGGGGAGAAGCATGTTTAATGGAGACATTATGGGAGGTGTATGGAATCTAAACAGCAGCATCTAAGCAATCCAGTCTGATTTTCAGTGAGCATCATTCATTCTAAATTTGTAAGAAGAGCAGAAAATGACCTTTTGTATTGGTGCAGAATTATGACTGTAGGAAATTCTGAACTTCTGAATGGGCTTTCTGTTAGATTTGTTTGAGGGGAGATGACAAACTCAAAGAAATTAGATAAGAACTAGCATAATGAAAATGTCTTCTATTTTCTGAAGGATTGTGCAAATATGACAAATGCCTTAGTATAATAAGCAGCGTAACTTTTCTCAGTGACACAACATGTCTGCCTACACATTCAAGGTTACCTTTTTACCCATCATTGTGCTACCTTAATTACGAGGAGAAAAAGACTTTCCTGGTTGATCTTGCAACCAGAGTACAGTGTTATATTGTGGAATTAATTTTAGAGTACAATGTTATGTTGTGGAAAATCCAACCCAAGGGCAATAGCTACATCTCTACAGCACAGTGCTATAGCAAGTCAAAGGGCAATGCCCAATAAGAGACAGGTTATATCTTTTAGATAGTACAATGTTATATCGTGTACAATGTTATATTGTGGAATTAATTTTTCTCCTGAAATAGAAATTTTTAATATGAACTAGCTATTAAACATACAAGAATATTTCATACCAATAAAGAAATGAACTGGGAGTCTTGGAACAATCTACGTAATGCAGGATGCTGCTCAAGAGCAAGATCCAGGCTTTTTTATTGATAAACTAATCAGACAGCATTAATTGTAAGGGGAAGCAGGAAAGGAGATGGGGGAAGGGACTAGAAGAAAAAGGGAAGGGTGGAACTGTTATCTATTGTACTAGGGATTAGGGGTTTATTTCTTATCTGCTCAATTACTAGTTCAATTACTAGTTCCCTAGTCAAGGTTTCAAGCCTGTCAACAAGGCTTTCCACTGATCAGCTCCTGGGGTCCTTCCTTATACATCAGTCAAAGGCCCCCTGGCATTCTATGTCATACCTCTTGATATATTAATCAGGAGGCTCTTAATCGATTTGAAAGGTACCTTGTAGGGTTGGGCTCCTATGACCTGGCATTTCTGACCTTGCTTGAGGAATACAGAACTGTAGGTAAGAGAATGGAGGCTGGATAGGCAGCTTAGTATTAGCAGATCCTCAATTAACTTCCTTGCCACTTGTTTTCTGACACAGGTTTTAAAAAGCTTTATTTGCTGTTTATAATAGTATTTCTCAGTCTTTTATTATACTTAAGACACACAAACCTGAGCCAAGACCTCAAAGTTAAATACAATTCCATTTTTTTGATGACCTGTTAAGTACTTTTGTTAATTATTTCTTTATGACAAACTTTCTTCTCTTAAAATAAAATATACTAACTGTCACTTCTAGTCTTACTGGTATTGTAAAGGAGTAATTATTAATGATTATTAATCTCTTTCCTAACATAAAACAGTCAACGTTCTTTACAATGCTAAAAAAAGTATTTTCCATAATTTTTCCTGCCTATTTGTATTTCATAGAAATGTTCATTTATTTACGATATTTTTTAAAGAAAATGAAATATTTTACAGGGAAAAAATAAACATCATAACCAAAGAAATAGTTAAAAGCTTTCAGCTAGAGTTTTCATTTTTATCCCTTTGTGTACAGACTGTATGCAATAATCCATACTTCCATTTAGTGATTTTCATAACATTGACACATAAATGAAAGGAGTTAGAACTCACATCTTGTGCGTATTTGACAAGCTCTAACAGAATTGTTTGCAAAATTTTATTGAAATCCCTGCTTTCATTTATCTTTGTTAGCACAAGCCTCAGAAATCAGTGGTATGGAATTCTTCTATAATTTAACTCTAAGAGAATTAAGTGTGCAGGTGTTCAGAGAATAGCCTATTTTTCTAAGTAAACAAAGTCATTGGAAGAAATTATTATTTATATTAACTTATGAAAGAATATTCAATTGGTTTGATTCATTTTTAAAAGAACAAACAAAAATCATATTGCAAAAAAAGATGAGAAACCCAGAAACAAAGATGTAATTAGTCACAGTAATCTCATGAACTTGAATAAGTAAATAAATTTAAAATTGCTTTTACAGCTACATCAAAGAGTTTCAGAGTTGCAATCCTTCTTCAGGTTACTGTTTTAAATATTTAGGCTATATATCATATATTTTGATCTGTGGGCACTGTTTTCCTTGCTATACACCATAACAAATTCCTTACACAAGCATTCATAATTTACAAAGTGGAGGGAAACTTAAGAAATGTAATCCTTGTAAAAACTTGAAGTGTTTCTCTCTCCCCTGCACTTGTTAGATGGGGCCTCATGTAAACTTTCCTAGACAAATGAGTTTCAAGTGCATTTTGAAAGGTCTATACAGAAGGAAATTCAGTACTTTCCATTTTAATGGCTTGCAGCTCTGATTGAAGTTCTTTCTTTCAGCCAACTTAAATGTTTTATACAACATTTCAAGCTCACTTATTCTTGGTCTGCCCTTTGTGGCATCAGAGTACCGATCAGCACCTTCTATGTAATAATCCTTCATGTAATTGAAAACCAACTTGTTTCCCCAGCCTATTTTCGAACTTAAATAATATTAGTTCCCGTAACCTTTCCTCTGAGATTCTATTTTCCAAGCTATTAATCATGTTTATTGCTTGTCCTTAAATCTTCTTTAAGTTTTCCAAGGTCTTTTTAACTTAGTGAGTCCAGGCCTGTACACAACACTGTGATTATTCTAGGAAAATTACTTCCCACATCAGATTCATTGTTCTCTTTCTATATCCAGAGTCTTTGAATTGATAATTCCCTTTAGCAATGCTAAACGTAGGTTATTGTAGACATTGGCATTACTGTCTTACTCCCTTGCAATCCATCCTGTCCCATATAATGATTAGAAATAATTTACTTCTAAGTGCAATACAAATTTATTTGTTTAATTCTGAACTTCTCTAGTTGCAAAAAAACATTTAAAATTTATTTTTGTTTCAAATAGAGTCCTCTTACATAGAGGACTTTTGTTTCAAATAGAGTCCTCTTACCTCACCTAACTCAGTGTATGTTTACTCTTTTTTTTTTTAATAGTAGAATAAGTCATAGTCATGTACGATTATAATTGTATTTCTGTTAATGTCTCCATTTCAGTCAGTACATACTCTGTTGTTAATGTCTTTCTTTAGGTCTGTTAATAGCTACTTTATATATATTTTTTTCTGCTGTGTTGGTTGTATATACATTGAAAACTAGTATGTCTTCCTCTTGTATTGATACCATTTTCATAATACAACATCCATTTGGTCGTTTCCTATCCTTTTAAAAGAAATGAAAAAAAAATGATATAGGTAGACACTGGTTTACAGCATTATTTTTCTTTAGAGGAATAGGGTCGCCACATTCAGGCACTGTTGCCACACCACACCCACCACCAGTACATCCACAGTCCACCACCATAGTCCACTGTGCTCCCTCCCCTCTTTGTCCTCATCCCTCTTCCTGTCTGTCCCCCTCTAGTAGCCATATCTATGGTCATCTTTCTAAGGGTTGTTGTTAACTTTATGCAGCTCTGTATTTTGCATGTAAGTATGTCATCCTTTCTGACATATTTCCTTTCTTTTCTCATTTCTTTCACTTAGTATAACCTCCCTAAGCCCTATCCATGTTGCCACAAATTACAAGTTTATTTATCCTGTATGATCACTGAATAGTGTTCCATTGTTTATATAGACCACATCAGACAATACACTCATCTTTATTTGGACAGTTAGATTGTTTCCATAGCTTGACTTTATATAAATATTTATAACATGAGAACGCGTGCATCCCTCCTGTTTACTGTCTTTGTATTCTTTTTTTCTTTTAAAGATTTATTTATTTATTCATACAGAACTGGGGTACAGGCCAAAGATGTGGAGGGTGAGAGGATTTACCAGACAGAGCGGGGAGCAGAACAGGCAGATCGACAAAGTACACTGCTGAGGGGAGCAGCGGGCGGGTCAGGAGAGGTCTGCCACGACATGTGGTCA
>NW_004567114.1:53086890-53169806 GCF_000260355.1 Condylura cristata | reverse complement strand
ATTAAACCAATATAGAATAAACATTTTTCTCTATCAATATTTCTTTTTTTTTTTAAGTTTTAGTTATTCATGCATACAGAATTGGGGTATAGGCCAGAGGTGCAGGAGCAGTGAGAGGCTTCACCAGAGACAGAGTGGGGAGCAGAACAGGCCGACTGACGAAGTACATTGCTAAGGGGAGCAGAGGGTGTGTCAGGAGAGGTCTGCTGCGTCATGTGGTTGTCACCTCTGGGGCTGGGGATGGAACTCATGCTGAAGTGGTTTTAGCTTCTTAGTGCTGTGCTTTAGCCCAACTGGGCCACCAGGCCCTGTCTTTGTATTCTTTGTGTAGATATCTAGGAATTGAATTGTAGACCCATTGTTCATCTTTTAAAAATTTCCTCCATAGGGGCTGTACTAGTTCACATTCAACCAACGTGGTAAAAGGGTTCCTTTCTCCACATTCTCACCACCATTGTTGTTTCTAGTCTTTTTGGATAAGGGCCATTCTCACAGGTTTGAGTTGGTATCTCACTTTTTTGGCTTTGCATTTCCCCCACAGTGAGTGATCATGGGCATATTTTTCATGTACCTGCTGGTTATCTGCATGTCTTCTTCAAAAGTGCTTATTTAGATCTTCTGTCTTCTGTTCATTTATCAGTTGTATTATTTGTTTTCTTTTTGTTGAACCGTATGAGTTCTTTGCAGATCTTGGGTATCAGCTTTTGTCATATTTTTTTGCAAATAAATTTTCTCCCATTCAGTAGGGGTTTTTTTTTTTCTTTTTTTTTGGTTCTAGTGATGGCTTTCTTCACTTTGCAGAAGATTTTTAGTTTTATGTATTCTCTTTATATATATATATATATATATATATATATATGTTTTATATTTCCTTGTTGATGAAAATCAAAAAACACATCTCTGAAGCCTATGCCATGAAATATTTTGCCTGTGTTTTTGCCTTTGTATTTTTTTTTTTATTTCAGATCTTATATCTAAGTCTTTTGTCCATCCTTCTCCAGGTTTGGAAGCTGTCCACTATTATTTCTTTGAAAAAACATTGTGTGCCCTGTTTCTCTCCTTCCCCTTCTGGGACACCAATTATCATTATGTTGTATTTCCTAATGAAGTGTGGTATTTCTTGTAGTGTTTCATCATTTTTTTACATCTTCAGAAATATAGCTTCATTTTATTTCATCTTAATGATTTCCTGCTTACGATACTTTAGGTGTTTTTAATGCCTTAACTTCTAGTTATTAGTTAATTTCATCTACTATAATAAAAATGCATACATTAAACCAATATAGAATAAACATTTTTCTCTATCAATATTTCTTTTTTTTTTTTAAGTTTTAGTTATTCATGCATACAGAATTGGGGTATAGGCCTGAGATGCAGGGGCGGCGAGAGGATTCACCAGAGACAGAGTGGGGAGCAGAACAGGCCGACTGATGAAGTACATGGCTAAGGGGAGCAGTAGGCAGGTCAGAAGAGGTCTGCCATGCCATGTGGTCATCTCCGGGGCAGGCAGGAATCGAACTCATGCAGAAGTGGCTTTAGCTTCTTAGTGCTATGCTTTAATCCACTGCACCACCAAGGAGGGTCTCTCTATCAATATTTCAAAATCAAGTAGATCATCTACATAGTACCTCATATCTAGATGAATTATTGTTATATTTTCTATAACTGCTTGTTTCTGATACTAGTTAAAAACATATTTGTTTGGATAAAAAATGATCATCTTGTAAAACCAGGAGTATTAAAATGATATGTTTTCTATCTTGTTGCAGTAAAAAAAAAATCTGAGATTCTGATTCCTTTAGCTAAGATCATATCTCTTTTCTTGAAAAAGAAATAGATTAATTGATAGCTTGTTTTATTATTTATTCATTTCCATTTTAACTTATTCTGAACAGTGCAAGCATTTGGAGTTAATGTGAACAATAAATTATTCTGAGTCTCTTTCAAATTCTGCTGAATCTTACAATTTTTGCATTGCTTCGATTTTGGCTCACAAATTGATTCCATCTTTACTTCCCTGTCACTTATAGTATATCATTTAAGTTGGTTTCAAAGAGTCAGTAAGATATATGAAATTTAAATAACACACAAAATAGGGAAAATAATATACTAGCTTCCACAACTCACATATGCATTTAATCTTCACAGTTATTTTGATATAAAGTACATTACCATAATTCTTAAATCATTACCTGCATAGTCATAGCCAGTCACAATTATTTTCTATTTCATATCACCTTTATTGATATGTGAAGTGCTTCAATCTCTTGATGGTGAAAATGGTAAAGTTGTCATTTCTTCCCAAGTACCAAATACCAGAACTCAAGTTTTTGTAACTAAACAACTAGTTGATCATATTAGACTATCCCAAGATACTCAGTTTCTATTAAAAAAAATTCTGGTATTTATGTTATTTTTAATAACAAAATATTATTGTAGTAGGCCAAAGAGAATGCCTTCAGTCCATTTCACCTTCCCTTAATGGAGGAAACAACAGTAAATGTGACCTAGAAGAATGTAGTTTGAGGGTTACCTTTTTGGTGTATAATTGTCTATAAATATGTCCTCTCTATCTAAAGCCTATTTTTACTTAGGAAGTCAATAAGAAGCCCCCTTTTCCCTCCTCAGACCCTGCCTTGTGCCCTTTCCCTCATTTCTTCGTTAATAACTTAAACCCTTTTTCTACAACTCATAACATTCCACCCCAGACAAATTTGTAAAGTCCACTCGCATTTCCAAACCAAAGAGATCTCAGGCATCAAAAATCACAACTACCAGCATGCCATGAACATGACTTTCTCAATGGCAGGGAGATTGCTAGGAAATAGAGGTGACATTAAGTAGTGATAAATGGCTTGTATCTGAAAACATGCTGCTTGAACTCTTGCTTTACCACCTTCAACTTGCAACCTGGGGCTGCTTAGAGGATATATGTGGAAGAGAGACATCAAGAAATATTGAATAGGACATGTGGTGGGAGAGGACTACTCTTGTTCCTTTTCAAGGACAATGATAGCTATTATCTTTATGTGATCAATTTTTAATATTGACTATTTCCTTCTGTCCCAACTCTCTGTTACCTGTCTAACCTTGGGGTTCTTTGTCAGAAGTTACCTTAGGATTCCTTGCTAGAAGATACCTTAGACTGTGGCAAGTAATTAGGCCCCAGTGGCCCTGTTTCAGGCCAAGCATGTTTGACTAGGCATTTGTCCAAAATGACAATTTTTGTAATTTTATTGGGAAACTATTGCTTGAACTCTTTCCTTTCAATACATGTGCACCTATTCTATTAAAATCTGTCATACTAAGTTGGCTTCCTTTGCCTTCATGTATGTGGGTGACTTAAACCCTTTTAGAACATGTACCCCTTAACAGTTTGGAGTCTCTGACTATACCCACTTATCCATGCGTTAAAATAGACCTTCATAATTAATATACCACTCCTATGTGCACACATTTTTTTTTTCCTTCTTCTGCCTACTCACCTCATTATCCAACCATCCTAAGAAAACCCCAAACACATTAGAGGATTTTTCCTTTGTACCTGGACACCACCCAGCAGGGCAGAATTAGTGTTTGAAATGTAACTGATGACAAAAGGCATACCTTTAACTTATCCTTGATCAGTCATTCAGTATATTCCTTGTTTATTCTTTGTGGGGGGGAACATTAATGAAATGTTTCACCTGTGTTTTTCTGCAATAGTATTTGTAATTTCTAAACAATTTCCTATATAAGTAGTTTACGATATACTTAAAATGAATACCAATTATTTTCAGTATTTACATTTCTTTTTAATTGGTCAGATGATAATGATATATTAGAAATACTGGACCCCCATATAAGAATAAATATATTTTATAATATTATATTTCTAAGCAATGTATCATTTGAAAAAATAATGTAAAGTGTAGAACTTTTAGAAGAATTATACATAGTATCTTATAATTTTATTTAACAGAAATCTTAAATACCTCATTAAAAAGTCATATTTTCCAAGAATATGATAAAACTAATTTAAAGGGTTATATGTACTCCTGTGTTCGTTGAAGCACTATTTACAATAGCCAAGTGATAGAAACAACCTAGTGCCCAAAGACTCTAGGTGTGTAGATTAGGAAATTGTGTGTGTGCACGCACACACATATATATGTATGTGTATACACATACAGACAGGCACACCTTGAGATACTCCTCAGCTATGTAAGAAAAGGTAAGTCCCTGGTATTTGCTACAACAGGGATGAAATGAAAGATAATTTTGCTGTTAAATAAATCAGAAGGAGAAAAACCAAGAGGAGGAGAACAAAATGGGGAAAGGATATAATGGACTAAGGTAGAAGCCTACAGGTTCCTTGGTAGTCTGTGTGATCTGATCACACACACCTGAGAGCTGACTTCCTATACCTCCAAATCATATACCGTGTTAATCATAACCAATCATAACATCGGTTAGCTCAATGAAAATAAATTACATAAAAAGACATAAGTAAGAAATAAGTGACATTTTACACAATCATTCAAAAGTAACTCAATTTCAAAACTATGACTGTTATAGGACAGTGAGAGGGGCAAACTAGAGCCCCCAAACCTGCCTGCTCTAAATAGGTTCTGCCATTCATCACATCAAGACAGATACAGACCTTTAATGGAAAGGAACTTTAATACAATTTGTATACACTCAGAGAATACAAAGAATATAGTTTCCAAATTAAGCACCCAAAGTTACCCATCCCACATGGGTAAAAGTCTAGTCAAATAGGATTGACCCAAGAGAAGGCCTGAAAGCCAGCCACAAGTCTAAAGCACCTTCTGGAGGGGACCCATAGAAAAGGGTCAGAAATGGCCTGAAAAGTCTGGGAGGAAAAAGCAAAATCAAGATAAAAGCTGCCATTGGTGGCCCTCCCTGGTGGCGCAGCGGGTTAAAGCACTGCACTGAGAAGCTAAAGCCACTTCCTCATGAGTTCGATTCCCGCCTGCCCCGGAGGAGTCCACATGGCGTCAGACCTCTCCTGACCCGCCCGCTGCTCCCCTCAGCAGTGTACTTCGTCGATCTGCCTGTTCTGCTCCCCACTCTGTCTCTGGTGAATCCTCTCGCCCTCCACGTCTCTGGCCTGTACCCCAGTTCTGTATGAATAAATAAATAATAATAAAAAAAAAAAAGCTGCCATTGGTAACCTCTCCAAGGGCCTTTCACACACACTGTTACAACCAGTTCAGAACCAAGAAGCAAGCACAGTTTCTTCACATGTCTCTCTGCTCCATGTGCCTCCCTCAAGTCTCCTTCTGGTTCTCCATCCTGCTTCCTTCCTCTTCAGTCTCCTCTTCAACTTCTTCTCCCTGCTCAACTACACCCTCCTTTGGGTGGGGCAGGGAACCTGGAACCTCCCATTTTCTTGGGGACCACCCTGTTAACCTAACGATTGTTAAGTAGCTGTTCTAAATATTTTGGTAAATGTTTTAAAAATGGTTTAACTATTGTTTAAACTACAAATGATTTAAAAACTGATTTTTTAAATTGTGGTAATGTTGGTTTACAACATTGTATGTGATTTAGAGTTACAGGTTCACATCTCTTCAGACCTGTAACCCTACCAAAAATAAAATCTCTGAATCGTGCTAAAAAAGGAAACAAGTAGCCTGAAATAAATTCCTTTATGCAGTCTTACCAGGACTTTCAACTTAATTTGACTGCAGGTTCAGCCTCTCCCAAATGTGAAATTCATTACTAGACCAACTAGAATTTCTTGGGCAGTACTATATGATAAGACCTCTTGTCTTCCCCTAAGGGAAGTAACAATGTCTGCACTAGCCTTCCCTTTTGCTAGTAACTTTGTTCTACTCTCTTTGTGTCTATGAAAACCTTCAATATTGTACAACTTTTTGCAGTACCTTTCCACTTGCTTAATGGGATACTACCCAATTTAAGAATGGTTTAATAATGTCATTTAGGTTATCATATTTATTTGAATAAGTTTTCTTTTTAATGTGATGCATATTTTTCATAATCCATTATATAGATTGTAAACTCTAACCCTTGAGAAGATTGTAACATTATTTTACAAATTCATAACTTTCTACCTTACTTTTTTCAAATACTATATTCCTCTATTTTTCATTCCCAATCTAAGACTAGGTTTACTCATCTCTGGCACTACTATTTACATTTTCAGTCCTCATGTGCATATGAAGGATAAATAGGGGGATGGGAGAAAAATGCCTGACCTTCCAGTCAATCTTTTAATTTAAACTATTAGTATAGGAATTTCTTTGGGATTTGACGTACATTGGAAAACATTATTTACAGGAGTAAATAATGTAATCACAGCAGCAGCTGCCTTTCGGGGATGCCAGCAGTCAGCTTAGTGCTTCCTAGGCAGCTGGGGCAGGTGTTAGTGATCTAAATGAGTTTGGTGAAAAGACTTTTATTACTTTACAATAGTTCTGGCAACTAGACCTATGTTCCTGCCATTCCAGTCCTGGTTCCCACTTTGTTTTCTGTAATTTTCCAGCAGATTTTTAAAAGTTTCATATTACCCCCAACAGCTTTACCACCTCTCTCTCCAAGTCAGATAAAGTAGTACAGCACAAGATTGTAGCACTTCATTTTGCAGTATATGTTAGAAGCATAACCATAATTTAAGCATCCTGCCAGGAGTTCTTTTAGTGGCAAAGTGACCCTAGTCATATTTGCAAAATCTTCTACACTTTGTAATAATAGGGATGTGTTTCTCTTTTTCTGAATCCACAAAGCTGATGAAGTGCCTATAGTATAGATGATATTTTATAATAATTATTTGGAAACATTTTCCTTATTAATATTCTTGAAAACAATTAGGGATTGTGGGTTATACTCAGTGAAATAAAATTGATAAAAGAAGTCATCAACTGTCAGCATTAAATTGATAATATAGGTATGAAGTATTATTTTCAAGGTGAAAAAAATTTTAGACAACTCACATAAATGGGTCCCCTAGTAGAACTGGTAAAACACAAAGATAAATACTGGTAAAACATAAGGATAGGTAGAGGTAAGGTAAAATGAAAACTAAGGTTACAGAGAATGGAATTGCTATCTATCCCAGTTTATCCATAGCACATGGCTACAATGGGAGATGATGTAGGAAAAGCATTGAAGAACATTTTTTATAGCAACAGTAATAATAATAAGACGTTTAAAATGTGGGTTTTTACTATGAGTGAGCACTATGTGCTTTCTGCTATATGACATCAAATTTAATCCTCAGTAAAATATCACATAGCCGATCGTATAATTTTACATGTAATGAAATTGGGGCTTCGAAAGAGTCACTACTTGTGTAAGGACATTTCCCTTAGTGGTGAAACCAGGACTTGACTGCAAAGTTCATTGATATGTTTTGTTTCCATGTAGCAGTTCATATTTCCATTTTATCATTAATGGGATGACTTAAAGCATGGGGCATGAGGATACTGCAACAAGAACAAACAAAATTCTCTAAAATGATACATTTGTGTGTGTGTGTGTGTGTGTGTGTGTGTAGATGTGTTGATGGATACATGGTGGGGAATGGAGAGGGACAAAAAAAATAACTTGTAGTAATTCTGGGGCACAGGGAAAACATTCCTGCCGACATCTGGGTTCTGAGACTAGAGGAAAAACAGATTACTATCAGACAGCTTAGTAGGAGAGAAAAACCCAAATTTAATTAAAAACATGAAGAACTTACATAGCTGTAAATGCTAAAGTGAATGAAGCAAACTGGGGTTTACATTCTGCGCCAAGGAAAGTGGGGCATTAAGAAGAGAGGACATTGTTTGACATAACAAAGAAGAGATGACTTGATATGACAAAACCCTGACTCTAGGTGTTAACACTTTCTTAAGATCATTTTCCCAAATAAAGTGGTTGTTTTTGTAAATATCCCCAAATCCGGATAATCTTCATCCTTTAATGTTGGCATTTTCTTCCAAAGCTTATCACTATTAACCTTAGTTTCACCTACTGTTGGCTCACAGGATGAGGGACATCCAGTATCCCCCAAACTTTCTGATATAAATAGGCTCTGGCCATGAAGATATCTAGATAAAAAACATACTCTAGTGCTGAAGACATTCTATAAAAAATAACCGTAATACAACCAGTGTATAATAATTAGTGCACAGCATAAATAAAAATATTTTATTTCCATATCAAGCACCTACAGTTACCCATCCCCTCCTGGGAAAGTATCCAGCCAAAAATGGTTGTCCCAAAGTAGGGCACTGAGCCCCAGAAGCTGGCCACAAGTGCAAGGTACCTTCTGGTGGGAGCCCATAGGATAGGGCAGAAGGGGGCAGGCAAGTCTGGAAGGAAAGAGCAAAACCATTAACAAGGTAAAGGTTGCCATTGTCAACCTCTTCATGGGTCTCTTGTCCACATCTCTTTCAATTGCCTCCTTCCAAGGTCCCTACATCCCTGGTATAGGTCAAAGGCCACAAAGCAAATATGGCTGCTTCTCCACATGTCTTTCTACTCCATGTGCCTCCTCCATTCTTCTTTAATCTCTTTCTGCTTCATCTTCTCACATCTTTTCCCTATCTTTTCAAGCTTCATCTGCCTGCCCAGCTCTACCCTTCCTCAGGGCAGGGAACCTGGAGCCTCCCCTTTCCTCTAGGAAAGTATTAGAAAAAGTATTTTCAACAGTATTAGAAAAGCCCTACTATTGACATTTTTGAAAAAGCCTATCTGAACCTCTTAGGTGAGATCAATCCTATAATAATACCATGTACTCTCAACGTGTTGTTGTTACTCTCTCTGAGCTTACTCTGAACTCTGTCCTTTCCCAAACATGGTAGCCCTTTACTGCCACTATAATGGTCATCCCCTCTGCCTTTGAGGTACTTGTTTTCTCTCCCTCTGAATGTACACATAGTTCTCTTGCCATTTCTTACAAGGTGTTACTCAAATGTCACATTTTAGTAGGGTCTGTCATAACAGTTTTATTAAATGGTGATCACCTTTTCATCAGACACTTCTGATCTACTTTATGTTACTCTGATTTTCCTTTTTCTTCCATTATACTTTCAACCTCTGGTATATTCTACAATTTACTTATTATGTTTGTTATCTTGCACTCCTCTCTAAAAAATAAACTCCATATAGGTAAAGGATCTTTCTATTTTATTGCCTGATTTATCCAAGAGCTGAGAAAGCACTTCAGTACATGTAGTTGCTCAATACTATTTGAAAAGTTGATAATATTATACAAATGCATTAAAATATATAACAAATGCTCATTTAAATATTTCTCAGTATACAAAAGGAATATCTGTAATCTCACAAATTATAAATATGTGCATGATTTTATGCATTAATACCATATTCTGAATCCATTCCTTTTCAGCAATATTAATCAAAATAACTTGCCATTTCATTTTAAGGAATATTTATTAATTTTAGTTATTTAAAGGTCAGTGTGACTTTTGTTTTTCACAATTTAAATGCATTTACAGTATTTATAAGTCTTTAAATTGTATGTAGACTATAACTAGAACTATGATGATAAGTAAGTGTTTTGCCTTTAAGATGGAGCATTGTTAGGAAATATTATCCAAAGGCTTATAAGCCCAAATGTGATTTCACAGTAAAAGCTTTCAGTGAGATGAAGCAACAGATGAATGTAGAAATGATACTACTGCCAAAATATTGTAAATGCCCAGATCAGTATGTTACTTAAATGAAAGCCTTTCAATTTCTCCATAGCAATATTCATTTGCTTTTAACATAGCATTTATCACTTTGAGCAATATTTATTATTTATACATCTCTCTGTCTTGTGTATTATTTCTCTCTGAATCATTTTCTGCATTGAAAAAAGTGATATATTTTAAAACCAAATATGTGATGTCTGCAAATCTATGTGTATTTACAATGTGAACTAAACTCCTAATCTGAATTAGTAAATATAATTTTTATAAAACACTACAGACAGGGCCCTCCCTGGTGGCACAGCGGGTTAAAAGCACAGCACAAAGAATCGTAAGCTACTTCTGCATAAGTTCGATCCTCGCCTGCCCCGGAGGAGATCCACATGGCGTGGCAGACCTCTCCTGACCCGCCCGCTGCTCCCCTCAGCAGTGTACTTCGTCGATCTGCCTGTTCTTCTCCCCACTCTGGTGAATCCTCTCACCCTCCGCATCGCTAGCCTGTACCCCAGTTCTGCACGAATAAATAAATCTTAAAAAAAAAAATCTACAGACATTAGGGTTGTGATGACAACCCTAAACAGGGTGTGTCCATAGAACCAAATGCTAGCAAAAATGTTTTAGATTTTGTAATCAGGTAAAAACCTCCCTGAGCAGGTGAATTTCTAGCTGAAAACCAACCGATGAGGAGAAATCAGTCAAAAGGAATCTGTTAAAGAGATTTGTAACAAGAAACTTGAAGTAATAAATGCAGCCCCCAAAATGCAAATAGAGGTCCTTGAACAAAAGATAGCAGTGTGATAGAGGTTGGTAATGAGGTGGGTGCAAGAAGATAATCTCTGATTATGTGTTAAAGTTGTATCCTTTTCAATTACAAATCATTGGATGATTTTAATCCAAGGTATTCTATTATCTTTTTGGGCCTTTCAAAATCTTAATCTAACTGTACATTATTGGATTTCTATGGGTTTTTGATTGGGCAGAGGGTATGAAGATTAGAAGTTGAACATTATGTTAGCAATAGTGTATTATATTCTAGAAAGTTACTGGGGCAGGGAGGGGGGAAGTAATTCTATGATTATGTGAGGTGATATATGTGATGTGTTAACCTTAGTGTAATAATCAATTTGCAATACATGTGTACAAAACATGTTGCAAACTGTTAAAAAAATCAGAATATATTTAGTGCTAATTGATGTAATTAAAAAAATCATGAATGGGTCAATTCCCATCTAGAATGTGGGTAAGGGTTGCACAAATGGAAAGATTTTGTGCTCAGAAAAACAATGGGACAAAGTTGCAAGCAAAAAGAAAGTAATATTTCAAGTAAAGCCACCTTCCCTCAGGGGACAGTAGGGAGTTTTATCAGGTAACTTGTATTACTAGTGCTAAGCAGGAAATTCTAGAAGGGTTATATTACAATTCCACTTTCTGAAAAGGCTGAGACTTTGGTTAAATATTAAGCTTTGGGGTGCTCCTTGGTGGTACAACGGGTTAAAGCACAGCATTATGAAGATCTCCAAAGCCACTGCAACACGAGTTCCATCCCCAGCCAGGGAACTGACCCACATGGCCTGGCAGACCTCTCCTGACCTGACCACTGCTCCCCTCAGCAGTGTACTTTGTCGATCTGTCTGTTCTGCTCCCTACTCTTTCTGGTGAATCCTTTCACCCACCATACCTCTTGCCTGTACCCCAGTTCTGTAAGCCTAAATTAATAAATCCCTAAAAAATATATATTAAGCTTTGATAAAGATTGGCAAGAATAGCTCCATCTAGAGTCAGGTTTTTTGTTTGTTTTTAACAACACTTTAAGCTTCATCATGAGATATGTTAATTATAATTTAATAAATGTTGGGAGGGAAAAGACTGGAAGTAAAGAGACCAGTAGGACATAAATGAGTCAATCAGATATGCCAGCCAAAATTGAAGCTGGAGACCAAATTGAAAGAATACACATATTTTATCTTAATTCCTGTTATTTCATTGTACTTTAAGCTTCTATACATTGGTATATTTTATAGTTATATTATGTGAAAGCATGACATTGACAATTGTAAATAAAAATGATACCCATTTTTAGCAATCTTTAAATCTATTAGTGGAATAAAGAGAGGGTACCCCGGTTTGTGAGTCTGTAACAGATAATCACTAGGGCAAAACGAGCTTCCAAGTTCCCTGGCCCACACTAAGGAAGGGTAGAGCTGTTCAGGGTTAAGTGAGAGAAGACAGAAAGAAGGAAGGAAAGGGAGCAAGTACCTGGATAGGAACATGGAGCAGAAAGGATAGTGCAGAAGCTGTACTTGCTTCTTGCCTTGTACCAAGATCTGGAGTGGCATTACAGGAGACAATTGAAAGAGATGTAGATGAGAGACACACAAAGAGGCTGACAGTGGCAGCCTTTACTTTGATTTTGATCTTGGTCTTTTCCTGCCAGACTTGCTTGGCCCCTTTTGCCCCTTTCCTATGGATCCCCAGCAGAAGGCACTTTAGACTTGTGGCAAGATTTTGGGGCTTAGCACCCTGCTTTGACTCAACCCTCTTCGGTTGGGCATTTACTCATGAAGAGATTGGTAACTAGATGTTTAATCGGAAACTTCATTCTTTCGCTTCTCTTTATTACACAATAATTATATGCAAGTCCTGTACTATTGAAAGTCTTATACATTAGGATACATTTTGTCTTGATGAAGTTGATGACAGAAACCATTTGGGGATTCCAGGTTTTCCCTCAACCTACCCTGTAGCAAGTCTTCATCCATGCATTTAAGAACTTGGGATAAGACCCAAAAGTAAATAACCAGAGATAGAAAAAAATAATGGTTCACTTATCTGGGGATTGAAAAGAAGGAAAGAGGGAAGAGAGATTAAAAAGTGGTTAACCAGCAAAGCATAGTACAATTACCTTTCAAAGTTGATTTATTGGCTTCTGACTGGCTTCATATGTTGAGTTGATGGTAAAAACTATAAAATAATTCCAGTTATTTTCTTGTGGGCAGCCTATTTTTTTCTGCCTGAAACTTTGCAGGTTTTCTTTTCCTTTTCCCTTGAAGTTTAGTAACTTTACAAGTGTAAGTTTTACCATGTTCTTCTATATTAAAGTTTTATAGGTCAATGAGCTTCTTTCTTTGGCAGGTTAAGAACAAATTGCTTTTCTAAAGTTTCTTTTGTTATGCCAGAGAAGAGTTTTGCTGTAGTTCAAATTTACTGTACTCAGCAGTGACAGCTATTTTAACAGTATTTTCACATATTTATTCCAGTATTTTATATGAATCCTACTCATTTTTACTGAGACCAAAATGTCCATACAATTTTTCATTGCATATTTAGAAATACAAAAATTTAATGTTTTGTAACCTTTCAAAAATAACAACAGTGGTGCTCTTCCTGGTGGCGCAATGGATTAAAACACAGCACTAAAGCCACTTCAACATGAGTTCGATCCCCAACCCCAGAGGTGAGCCACATGATGTGGCAGACCTCTCCTGACCCACCTGCTGCTCTCCTCAGCAGTGTACTTCATTGATCTGCCTGTTCTGCTCCCCACTCTGTCTCTGGTGAATCCTCTCACCACCCCTGTATCTCTGGCCTGTATCCAGTTCTGTATCACAACAGTGTTCAAATTATTCTATAATTTGGAACCATAAATTAGTTAAGATATAAGAAAATCCATAAAATGGCCAAACAAAAATAGCTATTTAGCTAATATGGAACCTATTCTGAATCAAACATACTCCTTCTTGTCTTCACAACCACACTGAAATGGCTTGATGAAAAGTCAGTAGCCAACACTGTAGCTGTACTCTACTTGCCACTGGAGGGAGACTAGAAAAGAATCCCCACTCACTGTGTTCTCCTTATCAGACAAAAAGGTGACATGGATTCTTCTCTTTGGCAGACACATCTCCATGCCCCATACCCCGCTTTCATGCATCCACCTTAGACTAGTCTCAGTACACCATGAACTGGACTTCCTAAGCAGAGGCACTACTGGGTGCTGCTAATGGAATTATATAGCCACGTGTGGCTTATAAATGGACACACGTGTGTGTGTGCTGCACTTGCTTCTCAAGCTTGTGCTTGAAAGGACACATGTGGAGGAAAAACACATAGAGGCAGTTAGAAGAGAAACTTGAAGAAGACACATATGGGAAGACTGTCCTAGGCAAAGACAATGACACCTTGATTTGTAGTTTTGCATTTCTCCATCTGCCACAGATCTTCCTGGCCTCTTTCTTCTGGTTCCTCCACCAGAGGGAGGGTGTGTTAGATATACAGCAAATTTTGGGGCCTCAGGGACCACACTTTGGACAGAGCCTATTTGACTTGGCATTAATCAGGAGATAGGGGATTTTGAGAGATTTTTGGAAAATATTAATTATTAGGAATACCCTTCTCTCTCTGTGCACACTAATTCAATTAAAGATCTTTCACACTAAGAGTCTATTTTTTTTTTTGTCTTTGTGTGCATGGATGGCTGGAATTCCATTAGCACATGAACCCCTTAGTAGTTTAGGGTCACTAGCTAACATTTTTATTGGTGATTAGAAAAGGAATAGCAAAGCTATCTGCTGAAACTGTTATGAAATATCCCACACTGTAACTTTTAATCTCAGGACTCTTGACAGCCAATTCAGAAGTTTCAAAACAAATGATGTAAGTTCAGATCATAACCCTGCATGATCCCATAAAACTCCCCTATACCGGTACCTGACTTAACACACCTTGGGCATGTCCCTTGGTTGTACACCAGGGGCATGAATCCTATTTTGAATAAGTGCTTTTTCCTTTAATTAAGTTGTATCTTGATAGGTTCAGTCTACATTAAGAAGATGCAAGTAATTGTGTACATAATATTTGTTCAAATGATTTTTTGAGGATGATGTCATAATATATTGTGTTTTCCACATTTTGGTTAATACATATACATGTTTTTTATAATTGGAAAAATGTAAAAATTCTGTCAGGAACATTATAACATTATCCTTGAGAAAATTTGATTATTTGTAATTTTTAGAAACACTGCTTTTTTTAAAGACCATACATTTTGTGACAGCCATGAAATTAAGTACTGGCTCACTAAACCTTTTATCTAAGTCACAAAAATTAGGCAATTAGTCAACATGAAGTGAAATATGTGAGTGTTTTCTAATTCTTCTCTCTTATGTTTCCATGGTAATCAGACATTTGGTCCATTTGAATGTTTAAAACTAAGCTGGAATTAGTGACCTGATGCTGAAAACATGTACTGGTTATTTACAATCACATGCTAATTATAGTAAAAATTGTACATTTTCCTTTGTTCTGGTATCCCTCAGAAGAAAGTCTAGTTAACTTATGTGTAGAATTAACTGGTAGGTAGGAATTATAGATATTTTTGTAATGTCTTAACTGGAACTTTGGTAGTTGAATTCACTAGCTCATGGATAATTAACAAATAGAAATTTTCCTTTTCAAAATATATTTATGAGTGCTGAATGTCCTTTTGTTATTATGATTGCTCACAAAATGTTGAACCAAAATATTTGTAATAGCTGCTCCATTACCTAATTCATGGGTACCAGAAAAATATTGCCTGGCTAAGGTTTAAGGCATATTTTACTTTGCTGATTTATATCAGTTAGGATTATATTCAGCCATGGTTAGAAAAATAAATGTGATTAAAAGATTCAGAGGTTTATTTCTTTCTCAAGTAAAAGGTAGTTTTTATTTGTGTGTGGTAAGTAGTTCAGGCCAGTATACTTTTCTATAGTGGCAGTTAATTCAGGATTCTTTTATCTGTGCCTGCAGTACATGGTACTTAATTCTTAGGGACATTTCCTTGTCTAAAGTGCTAGTTCCAGCTCTAATATTAAATGTGAATTTTATGAGTGCAAAGCATATTATTTCCCTCCCACTAAGGGAGTACACTCCTACTGAGTGTATTCACTTTCCTTATCTGTTTGCAAACTATAGAGTGAAGTGTAATATTTAGGTTAGATTGAATGTATCTTACCAAGTATGTATTTCTAAAGAATTTGAGCAGATTATTTTGGAAAGCAGTTATCTGGCAGAAACTACTATATTAAGTTCTCTATAAGGGAGATTAGCTTTTTTTTTTTAATCTCTTTTCTTCCTCTTAATTTCAGCACAGGTAAGTACTTCTATTTAAACAAAAGGGGAATCATAATTTCTATGTCCATTAACTTTCGGTGGCTTTCATCTCACTCAAAATAAAATTAATTCATTATCATAGTCATTGAAACTCAAATGATGTTGACCGTATTTCCTTGTCTACTGTTATGGGAATAATTTTTGCCACTCTAATGTTATGTGTTTTGGTATTAGTGTTATTTGTGGGGGTGGGGGGAGGAGATATAGACATAAAAAGCTGAAATGATGTTATCCTTTTGTAAAGAACATTTGTGTGAATTAAAAAAAAAATCCATTTTTAGGGAAGTATCCGTCCTTATAAGGGTACTTAATCCAGTCTCTTGAACTCTTATAAAAGACACAACAACAAATTAAATATGCAGAATATTCATATCCTGTTTCTGTATCTTTTCTCATAAATTGCTATAACTGATTGTCTCCTAAACATTCTTTGTCTTTGCTGAATATGTTATTTATGCATTAGCTCTGATCATTTCCTTGAGTTTTTTAGTTTTATGAGTGTCTCCCATATACCCAACAACTATATATGTTAACAACTTTTCTTCTTCTTTTTTTCTGTCATTTATTACAGAGGTATCCTAATGAAGAACCTAGACGAGTAGAGAAAATTGTTTTTCTACTCTATACCATTCACTTGTGTATCTCAGCTCACTCTTAATTTGACTCCTTGATAGTTCCTAAATAAGCATGCATGCTTATAAAGTAGGGCATATCCATGCCTTAAGAGGCTTTTCTTAACCACCCCGTCACTCAGTCACTCATCATTTATCATGCTTCTCTTTTTTTCATGGAAATACAGGCTCCTGAAATTTTAAGTGAGTTTATTTATTTATTTTAAAGATTTATTATTTTATACAGAACTGGGGTATAGGCCAGAGGTGATGAGAGGATTCACCAGAGACAGAGTAAGGAGCAAAACAGGCCAACTGGTGAAGTACACACCTGAGCGGAGCAGCAGGCGGGTCAGGAGAGGTCTGCCTCACCATGTGGATCACCTCTGGAGTGGGGATTGAACTCATGTTGAAGTGGCTTTAGCTTCCTAGTGCTGACCTGAAACCCACTGAGCCACCAGGGAGGGCCTTAAGTGAGTTTATTTTTATCTCTCCCCTGTAGAAACTCCATGAGAACATGATTTTATTATTATCATTATTATTATTAGTTTTTGAATTCAATTTCCTATTTCTTTAATTACCGACATTTTATGTATTTTGAAAAGACATGAAGGACTAAAATATATATTTGTGATGAGATAGCTTGTTTTCATCATTGAGCTATTTTATTCCCTCCAGCATGGCACTTTAGTTTATTTCCTTTATTAAAAGAAAGTGATATTTAGATCTTTACAATATTTGTATGTAAACTCTTCCCATCCAGTAGTTTTCCTTCATGTCTTTAGAATACCTCTACATATTTTCCTCTCTCAATCTTCATTTCTTAGCTTTTTTTTTTTCTTTCCTGATTTTAGTATGTAATAAAAATTTTTCTTAATCTATGATACTTCTGATTTAGGAAATACTTTTTACCATAGATAATAATGTCCCCCCAAAGCTTTCTTTACCCATAAAATATTTTTATTTCAGTGTTTCCTCACCACTTCCTCTACTACTTAACTTTCCTCATTTGGGGTTTCTGTTGCTTTCTTCATTATTTTTGGTGAAATATTTCCTCAAGAACATGAGTAATAAGATTTCTCAGTTTTTTAATAAACCTCATATATCTTTTTCATTCTCCCTTGACAGGTATAGACCTGCTGAAGTGAAATCCTTTCCTTTCCTTTTCTCATTTCTTTACTGAGCTGTTGATTTCTATCTTCTAGTTTGGCCAATGAGAACTTCAAGTTTAGTATTTTAGTTTTATCTTCTTGATATTGAGCCTTTTGTTTTAAATATCACTATATGAGGAAACTGTCAAGTGGGGAAAAGCATAAAAGATTCTAATGGATTTTTCCTAGGCTTTTTCAATGTCATGAACATCAGTGTAGGAGGAGGAAAAATAACTTCCACTACCCTCCTAGGTTCTCAGTCTTTTCTGTAATAAGAGAGAAACAGAAGATTAATAGGCTTTATAACTGCTGTATACATGAGTGAAACCCAGGAAAACTGAGTAATTCCCCAATACAATATAAGCCATCACCTTAAATAACATCTGCTAAAAGTAAATGAAGTTGTTAGGGATAGGGGAGTTATAGGACATTATTAGTCACAGCACAGTATGATTGTTACACATATTTTAGTCACTGATGTCTCCATTGCTACAAATTCTAGAGATGTGTCGATCTACCACTTACTGCTACAAACTGAGATACTTACAAATGGCAATATTCATTACAAAAGGATAATTTCTATATCTTTTCAGTGTTTTTCTTATGACAGCTGTTTTTTTTAAACAATAACAAATTCACCATAATCTTTATACCAAATAAAAATATGTAGGTGGTATATTCTACTTCCTTTCATCAACATGGATTTTGAGAGTTCTGTGTCAAATCAACTTCGGGCCACTAAACTCTTCCTGGGATGTGTTGTGCCATGTCATACCTCTGCCTTCTAATTTTTTTCACAAGACTTTTCCCTAAAACTCATCATCAAAATGAGGATCCTAACCCAGGAAGACAGAGTTTACTCTGTGAGACCTTTTCCAATCAATGTCAAAAACGTAATTATTCCAGGAATACAATGGGACTTTTGTTTCCATATATAGGCTTTGGTCTTTTGATTTCCTGTGTCATTTTTATCTAATGAGTTGATGCTATCTGTAGTAAAGGAAGAAGGTAAATAAGTGATGGTATTGAATCACTCCCACCCCCCACATTCTAAAGAATGCACTGCAGAGACACCCTTGCTAGGTATGCTAGGTACCCACTGTTAAAATTTTTATCTGACTCTTTGGTCTGTAATGTAAATTGATGCTAGTTTACTCTCAGACAGCAGATTCCTGCATTGACTACAGAATGAGCTTATTCTGACTTCAAGTCTGTGTAGGTGCCAGGACATTTTAGAATGTGTTCACACCCAAATAAGCCAAAAGAAGTAGAATGCAGTTGGATTAGAGATAAGAATGGTCTACTCAGGTTGCTATATTTTAAGATTCCCCCAACAACAACAAAAAGAGATCTGTTGAAAAAGTAAAAAAAAAAACCTTTTCAAGTCCAGCAAACTAACTTTTCTCTCTCATGTGGATTTGTAAACAAAACAATACATTTTGTAATGGTGTATTTAGAATAATTACTTTCAAATATTTAATATTTATATGGGGAAATGTTTATTCCTCATTTTTTGAATAATGAAAATGATTAAATGTTAGTTCAACCTGAAGATAAGAACAAAAATAGGTTTAACTTTTGAACATTTCAGGAGTACACTGATGTTATTATAAATCACAATGACTTTTATAAGTGAACTTTTGAGCAAAGAAAGGTTAACTTAATTATTTTGTCCTGGAAAGATTATTTTTTATCTAGAAAAGAGTTTGCTAGGAAATCTAATTTATAAAAATTCATGGTTTTCAGATAAAGCTGATACCATCAGAATAGACTTACAAAGATGCTTTAAAAATCTGACTCTAACGATCAAAGAGAGAAAAAGATGTCTAAAATTATTTTAGCATCATTGAAACTAAAAATTCTTTCTAACTATGAGATTAAATCTCATAAAATTGCTTATGTCCAACCATTTTTGACCTACAAAAATGGCAGTTTCATAAAGTTCAACTTAATATAAAACACATCCTGAGGGAAAATTTAACAGACACATAATAGCTTGACCATGTTGGGGTGCAGGGGGAAATTTCTTCAAGTCATCTGGATTCTTTGTGATGCTGGATAGAGAAAAAAATTAATATCATTTTAGTTGGTGAATATATTTATTAAAATACTTGTACAGAAGTTACATGGTTCTAAATTCTAAAGAAGAATGGAGCAATCCTGGAATATTTATCCTATGTATCAAGGACAAATATGGAGAAGAAGCTTATGACAGATAAGGAAGGGGAGAACTCAACTTTTGAGGTTTTCAGAGAGGACATGTTTACAGATAAAACTTACACCTGGATAATGTCCTCCAAATATATTCTTCTAAATCATAAAAATAAGAACTCTAGTGATTGCTTCTTCAGTTGTTTATGCAGAAAGGGCAACCTCATATAAAGAAAAGCACATCTTTTAGCTTCTGAGAACTTCACTTTTCTTAATTTAATAGAATTCCCATTAACTAACTAATCCTATAGACTTCCTGAGCCTCATAGAGTCTCCATTGACCTTCAGTTTTTACCAAGGTTTTTACAGATTATAAGAAGCCTATTGTGGCATATTAAGAAAATCCTACCTATGCTCTATAAGGAGAATGACTTTAATCACATCTAATGGAAATAACATAAAATTATGCATTGTTACAGAAAGTTTAAAACATGTTAAGTAAGGTCAGATATCCCATGACACAGTTACACTATATTAACATTTTAAAATTGAATTAGTTTTTTGAGGTGATGTCAGTTTGCAATATTGTGTCATTCAGAGACATAGGATCACAACTCTTCAAAGTTATCTTATCTCAACACATCACCAACAAGCCATCCATACTTCTCTAATGCACTGTGTGCTCACCCACTTTTGCTTTTCTCCAGCACACTCCTAACTAGTAGTGTTAGCATGCAAAATGAGGGATACCCTGAGTCCCCCTCTCCAAACTTTGCATGCTCTAAGACTGCCATCTGCCATAAAAGACAGACATACTCAGTGCATAAGACCTTAAATGAGAAAGCACTTTAATAGAATTAGTGTACTACAAAGAAAGGAGAGAAAAAGGGTAATAGTTTACCAATGAAATACCCAAAGTTATCCATCCCCTATGGGTAAGTGACCAAAAGCAGGATTGGCCCAAAATGGGACCATTTACGACTGCAATCTTGCCTTAAGTCTAACGCACCTCCTGACTGACGCAAGACTGAAGGAAAGTAGGAAAATTAAAGTATTAGTCAAAATAAAGACTGCCATTTTCAGCTTTCCCACACATCAGCCTTTCACCTAATCTCTTCTAAGTGTTTCTTTTCATGTCCATGTGTCTATTCACGGTCTTTTTTCCCAAGTCTTCTTTCCTCCTCAGCTTCTCCTTGCTACTCAGCTCTAACTTTCATTAGGTAAGGCAGAAGACATGGAACCTCCCCTATTTAAATTACACTGATACAGCACCTCAATATTTTACAGCCAGATCTTTAGGGTTTGTTTTTGGTTTGATTTTGTCTGATTTTTGGTTTTACTTCTCTGTACTTCCTATATGAATAAAAACATTCAATATTTGTCTTTATTTTCTGACTCATTTCAATTAGCATAATACCCCCAATTCCATCCATGTTGTTGTAAGTGGCAAGAGTTCAACCTTTTATTTATTTTTAATCTCTGAGTAGTACTCACACACACATACAGTCTAAACTCTTTAAGGAATGGTAACAATTTCTCATAAGGTTCATAGGGACTCATTTGACCTGAAAGAGTTGCTTCTTTTCAATCACTCACATCTCCTCCCTTGTGATTTCATACTTTATCTGACACAATGGCAAGAGTGTACCCAACTAAGAGGTCAGGCCACTGTAAACATTTGTGGCGAATAAGCTTTATTTTACAGATTTTTGCATACATTCCTTTTCAGAACAATTTGGTGCACGTAACACAGTTATAGAGAAGACTGTAAGGATTTCTGTTGTTCTAGTGTGCCTCAATAGGTTTATATTCTTCCTTCTCCTGTACTGAATTCATCATTTAAATAAAAAAAATCCATCAAATACAACAAAAATCAAGAGAATCACTGAGCCTCTTTTACAGCCCTGTTTTCCTTCCTATTGAAATTCATCAAAATGTAAAATGTTTGTGTTACAAAACTATTATTACTTTCTTTCTCTTGAAAGTAGTTTCCATCTTTGTATTTTCATTTACACTAATCATTTATATTGTGAAGTCCTCCCTTTTTTTCTCAAATGTAAAATCCTACTTGTTCATTTCTATTCAAGTCAAATGCCTTACTCTCTAAGAATATTCTTTTGATTTCTCACTGTAGAATTAAATAATTTTCATATTTTCCTCCCAAATACTTACACCCATCATGCACATTGACATCTAGTAAAATATGTATTCCATCCTACTGCATATTATAGTTATCTTGAAGTTTCAAACTATCTCTTTGAGTACGCAGAAATCATGTCCTTTTGTGTTTTAATTTACCACAACATTAAGCATATTGGTTTGTTCATTGGTTAAATAATGATCCCCTTGATAGTTACCAAATAAATAAATCAACATAGCCAATAGAGTCATGCATCACTTAACAGCAGAGATAAGTTCTGAGAATGCATCATTAGGTGATTTTGTCACTGTGCAAATGTCATAATGTGTAATTACACAAACTTTGATGGTATCACCAACCATAGATCTAGGCTATATGGTATAGCCCATTGCTTCTAAACTATAAACGTGTATAATATGTTGCAGTACTAAATATTGTAGGAAATTTTAACCTTGGTATTTGTTTAACTAAACATATCTACAATAGAAAAGATACAGTAAAAAAAAAAAAAAACTGTCAACACTAGTAGATTTTGTAAACTAGGGGCCATGATGACCAAATAGCACAGTATTAAATCAAGCACAAAGGGAAACTGCCATGATGAGATCTAAGAGGCTGTTTCCAATATAATACCCTATAATGCTAACATCACTATAATACTAACATCACTACAATATTACTAGGCAATAACAATTTTGGAAACTATCACAGATATATCATATATATTATATATATAAGTAACATAACACTCTTATGCAGGGCATAACTGCATGACTCTTATTTAGTAACAAATAAAGTAAAAATCTAGTTATATAGATAAACTGGAAATGCTGTCCAAGTATATACATTGAAAACTTGCAAACCAATGTAAATTGCTTAAAAAAAAATTGATGCTAAATTTATTAAAATAGTTTTTTTGTTTGTTTGTTTTTTTAGTGTACTGCTGGTCCTCTAAAACTCAAAGCTAAATTAGGACTCCTATTTTTTGGAGTCAAACCCATTTTTTTACCCCTATACAATAAACTGAAGTTTGGCATGGTATAACATAGACTATGTGTCAATTACATGAAAATAATTAACAAGTGTAGTTGTTATAAGAAAATAAAAATCAAGTGGATAGATTCATGTGTTATTTGAATAACGGGTATTTATAAAGTGTTTACTACTAAACTAAAATTCAGCTAGCTAATTATAGGAATATATCTCTTAATTTGAGATGTAGGAAAACAACATGATAAAAAAATAAAAGTAACTTGATGTGCCAGATATCTTCAGTTATACTTCCAGATATCTTCATCTTTTCTGGCCCTCCTTGCAGTTAAGGGTTACTGACTTATAAAGACTACATCAAAAGACTCACTTACCATCTGGCTTCAGATTAAGTTCAACCTGCAAAGAACTCTGACAGTCGTTAGAAAGGAAAGAGAGAGGGATCACAGTATCTCTTCTGCTAATTCCTTCTCTGTGAGGCCTACTGAGCTATATGCTTGTATCTATAAAAGGTCACTGTTTGTGAAGTGACCTGCTCTACAACTCCTTTTTTTTTGGGGGGGGGGCGGTGGGAGGTGGTGTTTTGCTAACTTCATCTTTTCTCAGTTATCCCCAGATCCAGATTTATTGTGTGTAATTTATTTGTTTCTTCCTTTGTCTGAAAATATTTCTTAAGTGTTCTTATTTGTTTGCCATATGTGTCTTATAGAATCTCTAACTTATATAGAATATAAGCAAATTGAGAATCAGGTCATGCTTTTTTATAATCTTTTTCTCCTGTCTTGTTACAATGGGCACATACATTAAATGGCTACATCAGCAGCCTGGGTGCCTGTCTATATTGGGACGTTATTTCTTGCCTCTTTATAGCTTCTGTGGCAGCTCTGAATACTTGGTATTCCTGGATTTGCAACTGCATCATTTTAATTTCTGCCTCTCTTTTCACATGACATTTTTGCTGTGTGTCTGGGTTTCTGTGTCATTTTTAAAGATACTAGTCATACTGAGCAAATAAATCACCATATTCCATATGGCCACATCTCAATCCCATCTATAATGACCCTATTTCCAACTAAGTCTTTATTCTACTATGTGGTGATTAACACTTAAGCATATATTTTTTTTTGAGGGGTGCCCACTTCAACTTGTAAAGCTACTTCAGATGAAATGGTGATTGAAAATAAATTTTGAGAAGCTAAAAAACATTATTATGCCTTAATTTTTTTCATTAAATTTATCTAACATTTAGAAATAAAAATCAAACATGCTACCAGAGCAATTGCTATCAAAGTGATAATTGCATTGAACTGTTATACTGACCTACATTGCTGATTGAAAGAAAGTTCATTCCAGAAAGAGAAAGCCAATACTTTCTGATGATTGTTTTTAATCATATAAATCCCTGTACTTCCCTCAACTTGCAATTGGAATGATAACACTAAGCTCTCCTTTAATAGATAAAAATAAAACAAGTTTTCTCATTTGTGCGGACATCTTATACAAAATAGGAAACATTTACATAAATTTTCTCTCCATACAAAAATAAATTCTGTTTGTGAAAGGTGAGCAGTTTTACATTTTGTCAAAATATGTAGTCACCTAATAAGGAAAAATGAAGCCATAGTTTGATTGTCTACTATCTTTATCGATTGTAAAGACTGAGTTAGAATAAAAGCAATCATAAAACACAGTGGTTTTGAATATTATATTTGAAGACCATAAGGAATGACTCTTGCCCTTTGCTATTCTAGCGCTTCAGAGTACCAAGCTAACATTTTCATTGCTATAAAGAGTACTTAATTCTTTAAAAAAAAAAAATCTGTCATTATCCTCAGTGGCTGCAGTAATCTTTAATTGTTAGTAGAATAAAAACAAGTTATATCCCACAAGTGACAACATTATTTACCTTGAGTTTTATATATTTTGGATAATAGATGATTAAGTATTCTTCAGTGAGTATTATGATCTAAAAACAATAAGTAATTCTAAACGACACTTCTTCTAATATAGACATGCTGCCAGACCACTAGCAATCTGACTTAAAAATTTTTTACCTTATATTAAAAAATTACACATACCCACAAAAAATTAATTTGATTCTTTGAAGTTGTTAATTTATTTCCCTTCCATCAGAATGTCTTACTCCCACCCTTGTAATAAGTTTTGGTTTATTTTATGTGAAAATTCACTTATGTGTAAATGCTACTTGGAAAAAAAACAATACTTGAATATATATATTATGTTCTCATTCAAAAGACTTGCAATACTCAGGATTATAATCACAAATGCTGAGTTTTATATGGAGAAGAGAGATTTCCTAATAACTTTAAAACTAAAATAAAATTGGTTCATTGGTAGATTGGTAGGATTCTAATAAGTGATGAGAAAAAAAAAAATTCCATTTCATACATAGTATCCTACTAGATATTGCTTGAATTTATACAACAAATATAGTTCTGCACTCTAGTCACTTTCAGCTGAGAATAGTTAGGAAACAAGACTGTCACATGTAAGTAAGAAATAATATATAGCAATAAAAAATTTAAAATTTTATTTTGTAAATACCTTTTCTGGTAAATAACTTTTTATTTTTTTGAAGATTTATTTGTGCACACAGAACTGGGGTACTGGTCAGAGGCTCAGGGGCGGCGAGAGGCTTCACCAGAGACAGAGTGGGAAGCAGAACAGGCAGATGGATGAAGTACACTGCTGAGGGGAGCAGTGGGCGGGTCAGGAGAGGTCTGCCACGCCATGTGGTCACCTCCTGGGCAGGTGGAATCGAACTCATGCGGAAGCAGCTTCAGATTCTCAGTGCTGTGCTTTAACCCGCTGCGCCACCAGGGAGGGCCTAAATAACTTTTTTAACTACAACTGTTAACTGCTGTAGGATTAAGGAAATATAATGAGTGCATTTTAATTTTTTTTTTTTAGGAATGATAATGAAAATGCAAAAGGCAGAAATAATGAAGGTAGACTCCAATAGAGTAGATATGCAAAAATTGAAAAATAATTTTTGGGAAATGGAGAGGTGATGAGATTGCATTTAATTTGGACTTAGAAAGGGTGAAAGAACTGCATTTACCACTATAGGTATACAGATTCTTGAGTACTGAGGGGAAATAAAATGAGTAATATGACAAGACATATTCATTCTGTCATTTACTCATTCACTCACTAAAGATGTAGTAAAAGGCTAGCATAAATCCAGAGGCAGGGGATCTCAAATAATGCTCTTATTATTAGACCATGAAAAGAAAATATTAGCAAGAATTGGAAAGCGAAGAACAAAACTAGAAAGTCCTAAATTCTTTGTTAAATGAAGTGTGATATAATACGTAGGCAAGTTTGTATCATTTTGCTCATTTCTAAGTTTTGTCACAGGAATCTGGAAATTGTGACAATATATTTTGGGCATAGAATGCAGAATATTAATTCAACCAATTTATACCAGGTACCAGGAGAGTGAAGTCTATTATTCCAAATACCAAATAGTACTGCAACGAAGTAAAACAATTAAAATAAAATAGATAGCAAGCTTTATTAATTACTCTGATTCAATCAAAACTAATTGAAGAAGCTCTGGGTCTTTAGTACTCATTTTCTACAGCAGGTGATATCCCAAATAAATTCTCAGTTTAAACTATTTTACTTTACAGTCCCTTCTAAACTGTATTCTGCACTTCCCCCAATATAAGGCCACTAGATAACTAGTCAGTGGGCCATAATTACTTATTATCACATTTGAATGTGTTCACTGAAATGGAGCATTCAATGTCAGAGTCCAATTTAGGATAATGAGAATCTGGGACCAGAGTTTGGTTTTCATCATTAATAATGGAAATTGTTTATTTGGCACTAAATTTGAAAATGAGATATTATATAGTCTTATATGTGAGACAAATTATTCTGTGAAAATAAATCTAGCCCAGTGGAAGCAGAGATAGCAAATGGAGGTAAATGTGTGTGTGTATGTGTGTGTCTATCAATCTATCTAGTCTGAAAATGTCTTTATTCTTACCTTCTCTTTTATGAAAGACTTTACTGATTTATAGTTGACATATATAACTGTTTTATGAGGCTAAGCATATACAAACATTCATGGTACCTACACCATAATCAGTGAAACATATCCATCACTTAAAGGTCTCCTTTTTAATATTTTTTTGTGATAATCACATAACATGTGATTTAATTTCTTAAAAATTAATGTACAGTATTTGTACCTGTAGCCTACTATAGAGGAGACTTCTAGAACTTAATCAACTTGTTTTATTATAACTTTGTACTTATTGAGTACAATTCATCATTTCTCCTTCCCCATCTCCTGATAAACCACCCCCTATTTTCTACAGTTGTAAGTTTTGCTATTTTTAGATTTTCTCTTATAAGTGGAATCATGCAGTATTCATCTCTCTCTAATTGTCTTACATCATCTAGCATGTATTCCAGGTCTATCTATGTCTATGCAGATTATAGGATTTCTGTCTTGTTTTGAGGTAGAATAAGGATAGATGGTAATTGAGGTACAGGTCTCAGAAAAATATATATGATAGTAAGAATCACTACAAAGAAATTGCTAGTGAATTTATTCAGAAACACATTGAGTAAAGGACATGCATTTGAAGGAATCCTAGACTTAAAGGATTGACAGGAAAAGAAACAAAAACAGGTGGTAGAGGAACAATAATTGAATGAAATAGAAAACTAATTCTTTGAAATTTTTACATGATATTTGTTTTTATTGGCTAAGGCCTTCCTTCTTCATATTAAACAGACTGGAAGCGTTAACTGTACGATGGGTTTTCCTAGTTGAAACTATACTTTGTAAAATAGTAACTACTGAGAAAGCTGTTATTTTTGCTTTTCTAAAATAAGTTTGTGTTTACATGCAACAGAATTGAGTGTCCAGAAATAAACCACATTTATATGTACAGCTAATTTATGACAGAAAGCCAAACATATGCAGCAGAGAAAGCCCCTTCAACACATGGTTCAGGAAAACTGGATAGCAATTTGCAAAAGGATGAAACAAGACCTGTGTCTAATACCATATGTAACATTTAACTCTAAATAGACTAAATGCTTAAAGGTCTTTTCTATGAATAAACCAGAAAATGCATAGAATAAAACATGGACAAAATGTTCTATAACACTGTCTTTATGGATATATTTAGGGACTCAACTCAAGTGCAACTAAAAATCTTATGCACAACATGTATGTAACTACCATTAAAATGATAATAAATCTAGTCAATAGGAGAAATTATTTTCAGATCACAGAATGCTTAAGGGGCTCAGATCCAAGATCTACAAAGTATGTAGATAGCTCAACAAAAAGAAAACAAACCAGTTAAAAAAATGGATAGAAGACCTAAACAGGCACCTCTCCACAGAAGGCATATAATGGCCAACAGGCATATAAAGATGCTAATTATTGCTTATCAGAGAAATGGAAATCAATAGCACAAAGATACTGCACTTTTAGTACAAATGTACTACCTAACACCTGTTAGAATGATCCAAATTGAAAGAGAATATATGGTTCTGCAATATGACTCCTATGTATAGGCCTGAAAAATGTAAAAACTACTTGGAAGGAATATATGCACTCCCATGTTCATTGCAGCACTATTTACAATATCCAAGATATGAAAGTAACCTAAATTCCTAACATATTAGTGGCTCTAGAAGATGTGGCATATATCAATAGTGGAATACTATTCAGCTGTAAAAAAGATAATCCCTTGCCATTCGTCACAACATGGATGGAACTGGAGTGGGTTATGTAGGTGCAATAAATCAGAAGGGGAAAGATACCAACCAAATGATTTTACTCACATGTGAAATATAGAGAAAGGAAACAAAATAACAGGAAAAAATAAACAAAAACATTTCAGCTGAATTGAAACTACCACAGAGGGGGGTTAGAATGTGAGAGCAAAGAGGAGATAGTGCTCCATAAGACAAGGTAGAAGATATGGGTGCTTTGATGGTAGGAGTGGTTTACTAGTAGACATCTGAATCATACACAGTGGTGTAAGCCAAAGTTGCATTCAGTAAAAATTAATTCCACATAAAAATAAAAATAAAATAGTTGTTTGACTAAACTTTCAAAAATACATTGTAATATCGAAGGGACAAATGTCAGAGACCGTGCCAGATGTCAAAGTCCAGCTCCGACAGGTGGCTGGTCAGGGATCTTTTTCCCGAAGGATGAGGTGGCGTCAGTGGAATGAGCAATTGAAGCAGACACTGACACTCTAGCTAGTGCAAGTATCTCCTACTGAGCATCTCAGAATGTCTTAGACATGTTAAAGCAGGCAGTGAGATTACATCAACAAAAGCATTGAAACAAAGTAAAAATAATTATTATATATTTTTCATAATCACTTGGAGACCCCCGTGGCTTCATACTGAAAGAAACTTGTTTGGTCATCTTAAGAAAAACATAAGAAACAACCAAGGCTTCTAAATGTACCTCATTTCCCAGCATAATCACTTGGGACATGTGGTAATGTTTAACCACCTTACTAACTCCCTAATGTAGATTCTTATCCCTATATCCTATTGTTTTAAAAATCATGTATTCCTAAGAATATTACTAATATATTGTTTTCCTAGAAGTTCTGCTATTGCAACTTATCATTATTATCTAACTCTTATAACCATTGTCTGTCTTAGTCTGGGCTAGGCTAAGGGTAACCTCATGTCACCTGTTAAGTGCTGACCTTTAGAGCACACCAGAAAATCTACTTATGCCGAAAGCACACCTCCCGGGTGAGATTTGAGTCACCTGCCACAGTTAGCTTAACACAATTTTGTTCTGTTGCCTTCAGAGCCACAACCTGTTTTCCTAGCCTCTTGCAATGTTAATTTCTGTTATGTATCATGCTAATTAATACTTTAACCAAGCTAATTTAGACAGGCCAATCATATAACCAATTTTAGACTATTACTAACCAAGAACAAATGAGGAAGTTTCAGCAGGTGTTGCTGGGGAGACTCCCACGGTTTCATCTTCTTTGGAGGTTTAGGAAACCCTTTGTCGTCTTTGGGAGTCTTCCCATTGCCCGGACCGTGTCATAGATTGCATTGGTTATGCCGGTCTATGTCAGCAAAATAAAACAAAATGCCAGCACATATGGATTTAAATATTCAGACTTAGATAGTCAAAGCTTATCATCATGGATTGGCAACAGTTCAACGGTTAACTTTGTATTAACTTTGTATTTTTATTTGCTAGAGACAGCTAATTGACTACTTTACTCACTTCCTTTATTGTTTCTTTTTCAATATTTGTTGTGCCCAGTAGGGAAGTATCTCAGAATGAAAGAACCATCAAGATATGAGAGGGAAAAAAATGTTACAAATGTAAAATCACCTTCATAATCAAGATTCATTTATTAGAAATAACATTTAAAATTTTGTCTTTGACCTGGAAAAATCTGTTTCAAAGAAATTTCTCAGTCAGTGATTTGGAAACCACTTTGGAAACTTCTGGGGAAAGCCATTATATAATATAGTTTATACCCTACCCTAATCTACCCTACCCTACCATATATACCATGCCATGTCACACCATGCCACACCACACCATACCATACTAATTAGATCACTAAGTATTTTAGTAGTCAACAAGTTGTGGATTTATTAGCAAATTTCTGTGAATATATAGTCTGAAGATGTGTGAAGTTTGGTATATTATTCGCTCTCAGTTTAGGGAACAGGTAATGACTGTTACTTCTAGTTTTGTTCTTATAGAATTCATTCTCTGCCTTTATACCCTGCTTCTCAACATGCCTAATGCATCAGTGGGGAGGTGGGAGATAATAATTGGGGTCTAACGAGAGGTTTCATTCAGTAGGTTTGACTCTTCTGCCCAACATAATAAAAGATGTCTATGCTTTAGACATCTAGATATAATACTTTAAGGAATACCTCTGGGATTTAGAATTTAACCTCAAGAATAGAAAGTAGAATCACAAAGCTGTGCAATTAATTTTTTCTTATTTCTTGAGCTTGGGAGGCTAATTTAAAATTTCACTTGTTGAGGTGAAAAGATTAAATTATAATATGTTTTGTTAATAACCTCTGCCCCCTTTGCTCTGTTTCGCAATGATCCCTAACTTTTAGAAAGTTGTTTTGTATTTTTGCTGCATCTTAAGAATACCAATTTGACGATTTTGTTTATAGTTTATAAATTTAAGTACAAATACTCATTTTTCCATTTAAAATATTAACTATTGTTTTAGAGAATAGATATGTATCTAGGGATCATACTCCCTAAAAACTGGATGTAATCTAATCACATTAATTCTTAAAGGAGACTTATGGCTGGTTTTCAGCAGGAAAAATCAATGTGAGTCCCACAGCATGGCAAGGATTCAGTGCCTCAGTCTGGCTTTGAGCATGAAAGGGGCCTCATGAGATTGGTTCCAATTTACAATTAGAAAAGAAATGGTAGCCTTGTGCTATAGCCATTTATTAGGAACTAAATTCTTCAGGAAGCTAAGTGAATTAGAAATAACTTTCCCCCCAAAGCTTAAAGATAAGTCCTAGTCTTGCTAAAACCTTCTGTGGCCTTATGAGTTTCTAAGAGTACAGTAGGTTTGCCTTGACTTCTGGAATACAACATTATACTGTAATAATTGGTTATTATTTTAAGTTGCTACGTTTGTGGTAATTTGTTACAGAGAAATAAAAAAACAAGGGAGATGGAAAATTTTGTTCAGTTTGTGGTATATTTCAACCATATAGACAGAAATACTTGATTATATATCATGTTATTTATGACCTAGCCCTGTTATTCAACTCATATATCTTAACATACTTCTCAAAGAATTAGTAAGGGCATATATTCATACATTTTGAAAAATCTGTGTGTATTTTATCATTTGAACTATAATTTTCAGCTGTGGTATTATATTTCCTTTCATATTATTTCAATTTTTTTTCACATTTAAAATTTTTTAGGTTTTCTTTTGATCTGGAGCTTTCACTATCACATTCCATACATCCTCCATGCTCTCAGATACCCATATCAGTCACCTTTCTCCCCATTTACTAGATTCATTGTTTCCATTTTATATTTGTTTAAAGTAGTTTTCCAGATTTTACTATTGTAAATTTCTTTTATATTTTAGTTTACTTTCCTAGATTAAAAAAACGAGTTTCTAAAGCAATTATTGAAATCTCTGAAGAATAATCTACTCATTTGAGTGGATTAAATTTATGTTAAGTTTATGTTCCTATTCCACTAGAACTTTCTATTACTCCAAACTTATTGATAGCTTTAAATTGATTTTTAATAATAAATAACTGATGTAATTTCTTGTGAAAATGTTATTTGTACTTTTCTTACTGAGCAATGGAACCAAAGAATAAGTACAACTGTATGGCTGACTTAGTCTATTTGTGAACTAAAGAACTCTCATAAATATTTATTTTTTAACTGTCCCTCCTATTTATATCTGTCATTTGATGTTAAAATGTAGCATGTGTGTGTGTGTATGTGTGTGTGTGTATGTATGTAGGTTATATATAATATTTGTGTGTGTGTACAGTGTCTATAGATATTGTAACTGGACTTCTCTCCATACAAATACAAATAAATTTGATTTCAAAAATCATTTGAGTAGACAAAAAGTAGGAGATATAATTATTATTAACATACATCTATTGAAATATGTGAAAATGCAGAATTAGAACTAACAAAATATATCAGTTGGACAAATTTTTATTCCTTGCTGGGACATATTCAAAAACTAAAAAATAACAATTACTTTACAAAATCAATTTTTTAATGTTCATAAGTATTATTTGCTATAAACAGTACTCATTGAGGTTTTTTAAATTTAGTAACATTGCAATCTTCCAGTTTCAATACTGTTATTTTAAGTTTTTATTATGTTTTCTTTACTTGCTGATTTCATTTATCTAACTTGTGTCAGAGAGATAATTCCAAAGGACTAATCTTTCTGTGTTCATTATTAAGTCACATACTTGAATTCAACTCTTCACTTTTTTAGTATAGTAAATAATTTTTATTCTGGTTTAGAAATCCAGAGTCAAATTTAAGGTTTCATTAATATTCTCTTAATTTCTCCTATTGGCATTGTTTCTTTCACAATTTGCATTTAATTGATGACTGAATTATAAAAAAAAAATGAGCATGGTGGTGACAAATATAATGGTTGTCTACATTTAAATTGCCACCATCCTTCTCAAACTATATTGCTTGGTTTCTTAGTGTGCTTTTTAAATTTTTTTCTCACGATTATCCTAGGGATAGTAACTGTGACTATTGGAAAAACTTAACTACAAATATCACCTTTAAAAAGTTTAATAGAAGTTTTGAGAAGATATATATATATATATTTATATATATATATATATATATAAATTTTAACAATATCAGTACTTTTGATACATGTACATTTTAACATCTGAGAGGGAAAATAGTTTAGTATCTCAAAACCCAAAGAAACAAACTCAATAAAACAAAACAAAATGAAACACAGTAAAGGCTATTATACAAAGGGGAGAGAACAGAAGACCTAGACTTATTTAACACTACCTGATATTTATCAGAAATAATTGTAATTATTCATCTATACTCTGTAGAATACAACAAATAAAATTTCATTCCTTTCTCCAGATATTTTTCTAGAGGACATATCTAAATTATTTAAGTACATTAAATTTTATTGAGATTTATTGTGAGCATATGCTCATTTTAATTTGTAAAACACTATCCTATATAACAGATATGCTTTCTGAATTATGTCAATTAGGTTAAATCAAACAAAATGTTAAGTGCAAGGGAATATGAGCTGAATACCTACAGAGGACATAAAATTAACTTTACATCAAGTATTAATACCTGCATTTAATACCTGCATCTTGATTGCAAGAGAAAAATGGGATATTTTTAAAATACTGGGAAAAAAACTCAGATGTAGAATTTTATGTCCTTTTGAATTTATACTTTTAAGGCTGTACATTTTCTTGTGTTTCAATTTCAGGCATTTAAAAGTCTTTTCTAGATTTTACTGACTTTGTCAGTAATTTTGTAAAATGTGATTTATTTAAAAATTTAAACATTTAAGTTATTTTTTTCATGATTTAAGCTTAATTCAACTAATGCTAGAAATTGTATTATTTTAATCCTTGAAATTTTGCTTTTGGGATAATGTATGCCACACTTGCATAAATAGTAAATGTGCACATTAGAAGAATGTATCTTTGCAGTTATCAAATACAATGTTCTAAGTATATTTATTAGGTCAGATTTCTTAAGAAATTTATATTTCCCAAGTTGTAATTTTTTCCATTTCTTCTAGTAGCTAAAAAGTGAGTAGGTAAAAATTCCTGATATTATTATGTGTTCATATTAAATGCCTGCAAATGTAAAACTTTATGTAGCCTCAGTTTTTAATCATACTCATCATTTATTGTAAGTTTACATATTTAAATGATGCTCGTTGCTTAGGACCTTTTTCTAATAAGGTAAAAAAAATATGCTTTATCATAATCCTTTCCCAAAGAAGACATTTTTATTATTATTATTATTTTTTTTAGTAGTGGTTGAAGGATTGCTGTAGAATTGTTAGCATGTGGTAGATTACTTTTGAGCAAGCAACCATTAAGCTTATTTGAGGCTGGGTGTAATTCTTGTGAATGGTAATTTATTTCATTTTCATTCTTACTGTCAGGTCTTTGAGATTTAAGATGAAAGTCTTTGGTGTTTAAAAGGGACCTCTTCCTTGATGAGTCCCAAGACCATATAATTTATAACCCTCAGGGCTCTGGTATTAGATTTCAGCACATCTTCTCAGCTTATCAGCCTATATTTACCAGTGGAAAAACTTAAAGGGACAAAGGATAACCATGTGCTCTTACCTCTATGAGGTTCTGTTTACTTCAATATTTAGCCCTGCATATAAAGGATAGTATATTTTTGATATTTTCATACATACATATTTTTTAGATAGTTTTCTCAAGGAAGAGCTGGATACAGATTGTTTAAAGAACATAAAGGAAAAAATAAAGAAGATGTAATTTTTTTAAAAAAGGATTGAAATTTTAAAAGTACTATATATTTCATCTAATACATGAACTTTCTCTGAAAAAAAGTCACAGAACTGTTAGCAAGTGGCAAACGGACACCCAGGGACCCCAGACAAACAGTATGCATGTTCTAAAATGGGTTTCTGCCTTCTGTCTTATAAAGACAAAGGAACCAGACTCTTAGTGTGAAAGACTTTTAGTAGAATTAGTGTTTACAGGGAAGGAAGAAAAAAGAGGATATTCTTTGTAATAGTTCCCCAATAAACCCCCCAATCACCCATCCCCTTATGTACAAATGCCCACCAGAAAAGGGTCAGGCAGAAGGAATGTTGCCAAAACCTGAAAGCTTGCCATAAAGCCAGGTACCTTTTGTTGGGAAACCACAAAAAAGGACTTACACGTTCTGGGGCAAAAGGATAAAATAAAATTCAAACTAGGACAATGGCTCCATTGGCTACTGAGGGCAGCCTTCCTATGTGTCTCTTTCAAGCGTCTGTAAGTGTCTCCTCCCTTCATCTCTTTCTAAGTTTCTTTAGTCCATGGCATGGGTCAAAACCAGAGAAATAAGAACACACTCTTTTTATTTTCAGAACTTACCTACCTTCCATGTTATACAGCTTTATTGGTTGGCTCAACTCTACCCTTAGTCCCAATAACAAGTTGAAGCAGTTACATGTAAGTGGGAGCAAGGAACACGGAGGCTCCCTGAACAGAACCATGAAAGACAAAAATTGTAATTGCATTGAACGTCATCACAAAGACTGGTTACTTTGTTCATTCAGAAAAGCTGGATCATTGTAATTTTCAACAATTTTAACTTTCTGAATTCTTTCCATTTTTGTTAGTTAGAACTGTAAGTACTTGAATTATATGAAGCTATGAGACAATTATTAATAATAGTATTAAAATATAAATTCAATATGGAATAGTAACCAAACTATGTTATAATGTTATAATAGTTATGTTTAATTCCATTTAGTGTGTTTTTAATTACAATCTGCCCATAAAGTAGAAACTGCATAACTGGATTTTTTAAGTGATAATACATAGTGAAATTCTTTTGATCTAAAATAATAATGCAGGAAAATGTTTTCAGTGCTTTTTTTTTTTAATTCAACAGACAACACAGTTAACACAAATAGTGGTGCTTAATTTGATATAACTAGAAGATAAATGCGAATAAAACTGTAGGAATGTGTCTAGTTTTCCTTATATTTCATTCAAAATAAAGAAATTCGCTTTATAGTAAACTTGCAGGTTCAAAAGAGTTTTTCTTTCAGTAGTACCTATTAAACTAATCTTGAATGGATTCCAAGAGAGCTAGATATATGGTTAAAATAACCCAACTTGGTATATTTGACAATTTTCTAATGTTTTAATAAGTATTTACTCATCTTACAAACTATAATCAACATATTTAGGTATATATAGGATTGAAAGGTTAGTATTTTCAAAAACTAATATATTAGAAAATGCATATGGCATTTTTTTTTTAAGATCTTACTACTGAGTGTAGACTATGCTATTACACCTTCTATTATAAGACTCATTGAACAAAAACAAATTTGATAGCTTGGCAATAGGAGAAAAATTATATTTAAATGAGGACAGAAGACATTGGGCAGGGAGTGATATGATTATGCCACAACTGATGAGTCAAAACTAATGACACAGTCTAGTGGTTGTGAAGCAAATCTGCTGGTGGGAGTGAATAGAATGCACAAGAATGCACTTAGTAATCCCAGGGATACATGAAGGGAAGACAAAAGTACAGTGATTTTTTAGATGAAAGTTAGTTTCCTATGGTCTATGTGTAGGAAACAATGTTTAGTTTCTCAGCAAAGACATTTGGGATGAAAAGATATATATCATGAAACTTCAGAAAGAAAATCCAGCCTCATTAGACACCTGGAAATATGCTAGTCTTGACATTACAAAGCGATCAAATGATTCTCTTTAACCTATGGGAAGTTTTTGAAATTTAAAACTCAGATTTTGGTGTATATCTTCTTATAAAGTAATAACAGGTAAAATGTAGCTAGGTTACAATTATCTCCTATAGGAAAAGGTGGGAGAAGAGTAGCTTTACTTAACTGTCTCAGTAAAGCTAAACTAGTCTAAAAAACTGTTCAACAGTACTGCACTCACATAGTACTATGTTTCAATTAAGAATGAGACTATTATATTAAAAACAATGTACTGAAATTGCAACAGTCTATATAATATTTGTGATCCATATGTAATTAATAACCATAAGCATGATGTCCATTTTGTGGTATTTCAGTGCTGTTAAATTTTAATGAGGTTTATATAATTAAAAAAAGACATTTTTGCATTTACTAAAATATAATAATCTTTTTGAAAACAACATCTGAAAGGAAAAAATATCACATCCATTGAATGTATATATAACTATTGCTTTTATGATTATCAATTTTAACTAATCATCTTTAGATTATTATTTTCTTTGGTTTATAAATACAAACCTTTCACTTGTTTTCATAATAGAGAAGCACATACTTATTTCATCTACCTCTTTTTCCATTTGTTGACTATGATAGCAGTTATATTAGATCTTTTTTTATTGAAACAGTGAGATATGCTTTAGAAAGTGGTAGTACAGTACCAGTTTGCAAGAAAATACTTGAATGAACAGAGAACTTTTATTAAGATATAAGATGGTCACATTATCTAGTGATCTATGATAACTCACTTTGAAGTCCGTCATGTTATAGCACATAGCCATTTACTCTGGACAAAGTCACTTTCAGGAATGCTTTTATTACAATGAAAATGAATAGATGTGCTCACTCTAAAGTGCCATTTATGAGAATGGTGAACTAGATTAGCTGGCAAACATGCTTCCTTCAATCTTTATGAGCCTCATGTGTTTTAGAATATTTTCAACATTTTTATTTGGATGATGTTATTTCCAGAAAAATCCTATAAATGTTTTCATATAAATAAGGAAGAGGTAAACATCAAACTTGCTTAATAAAAATTCAGTGATAAAAATGTGTTTGAATACATTTGCTTAGCAATGCTAACACAGTCATCTTTAGACTTTGTTCAGAGAAATCTTTTGAGGTTTCCCATTTATAGTAAGTGTACAGAATCAAGAATTCAGGAAATGAAAATAGTAGGAGAGTAAAATGATTCAAAATAAATTGGAATACTTATTATTTAGTTTCCTGATTAAAACTGTTTTTACATTTATGCAGTATAAATATAGCTGAATAATTGTAATGCATAAGAGATTGGTATATTTAACTAAAGAAAAGATTCTGTTTTTTTTTTCTTCTGTACTTAATACATATATAGAATGAATATTTTACTATCAAAGCAATTCAATGCAGTAATTTAGAAATGCCTGTTATTTTACTTAATATACTGAAGGAAACATAGCTCATGCTAGCAAGAACTTTACAGAAGAGAAATTGGTAACTTTAGTAAAAATTGATTTTGTGGGATAAATATTTTTCATATGTTCTTCTAGAAATTGACTAGACTAAGATTTGAAGGATTATCTTACTAAATAAACATTTATAGTACCATTTCTATGACTTCCTAAGATATTATCATACATGAAGCTATGTACCTCCTTTGCTGATTATATGTGCACAGAGACTCCTGACAGGAAGTGTTTCATGAAAACCTTCTCCTCATGGAGGAGTCTCTCCATTACTGAAGGTCAATTTGCAGAGGTCATTAGGTTTCCAGTAACAACTTTTTGATCTGTTGTTAGACATTTTCTTCACTCCATTGTTAAATTACTACTGCTAAAATAATTGTGAAATTAAAACCATTGTACCTTAATAACAGAGAAAGAAGATTGTCATAAGGCAGTCTCACCATCAAAGTATCAGAGCTGTGTCTTTTCAAAGTGAAAAATGTCGCTTGTCTAGTTACGAAAAGTGCAGCAAATTACTTGATAGACATAAACTGGAGTTAGCAAAGTGGGGAATTGTCAAGCAGATGCCAAATTTCTGTGTTAGATGATCAAGTATGTATATCAAGCTACATTAAAAATACTATTAGCTCATGATACAATATATTATATCAAAGTGAGGCCACTCCTCATCCCAAGTAGAAGACTTTTATTTTCTTTTCCTATTTCTATTTGTTTCTGTACTTGCAGACTTCCTAACAAGCCTAGAGAAAAATGGGGGTAAGAGTAGTTCAAGGGAAGCCTTGAAGGATGAAGCGAGTGAGTGCAGTAAATGCCACCATAAAAAGATTTAAAAGCATTACATTTTGTGTGACCTCTGGGTAAGAACAGTACATTTCCACACTAGATGAAGGAACAAATGGACTCGTATATTCTGAACACTATCCTGCATTCTCTCTTGGCCCTTTCTTTGACATTCCTTTTTTGCAAAATTGGCCCAGAATGGGTAATCAGAATGATTATAAAGAGTTAGAATTTATATTTAATAATATGCATTCCACAAGTATGCATAGTCTTGTCCTCACACTGGTTAGGGTTTGATCTGAGACACAGGTGTGTAAAGAAATATACATAGTCGACTATAGTTTTGAGTAAATGTTGACATGTTGAAAAAAAATTAGTCTGTATATCAATTGCCTGGTTACTTAGTAGTATGAAGGCACATAACATAGATAAAATAATGTAAGGATTCAATTGTAAGTCTTGTCATTTCTGTTTTGAATGTGACTGATTTTGAGTTTCAACTTTGTAACAACACAATCTAATAGACAACTCAGTAAAGATAGAAATTTCCATAATATAGAAAATTACCCCATGTAAATATGGCTAGCATCGCTTTTGAAGTACATTTTTAATGTGATTTCGATAAGTTAAATCTAAATATAACAGTATATATGCCTATTGGCTACCATATTGGGTAGCACATTTTTAAAGTGTCAGAATAGTTAAAATGTATAAAAGTTGTAAATATAGTATACTAAATCTATTGAAATAAGTAGGTACCAGATACTTATTTTAGAGAGAACTAAGTTGACCTTTTTGCTGTAGGCATGTTTAAATATAGCAGTTTCATCAAGCATTTCATAAAAAGTATGTCTATAAGAGTTCCAAATATATCCAACTAATATCAAGGGAAACAAATTCATAAGACACAGTTTTGTTAGAAATCCTGAGAATTTATTGATTAATGTAAGTCCAGTCTTGATTTCAAGAAACAAATTATTTAGTAAAGCATGAAATAAATTTAAACTTAAACATAAATGTGGAGGAAATAATCTCTCTAACATGTATCAAGCAAAGCAATATAGAAGAACAGGAACATTAAATTAATTTTCAGATAAAGTGAGTTTTTGTGGGAAGTGGTGAACATTACAATATGAAAAGGATAAGAGAAGTAAAGACTGTGGTAAAAAGACAGGAGTCATAAAATGGCATATGGACATTTAGATCAGAATGGTACAGTTTAATGTGAAATAATAGGGAGTCTGAGACCATGACATGAAGGACCTTGACTTTATGCCCATTACTTTGAAATGTTTTGATATATTTTTTAAAGATGTATTTATTTATGCATACAGTACTGGGGTGCAGGCCAGAGCTAAAGGGGTGGTGAGAGGATTCACCAGAGACTGAGTGGGGAGCAGAACGGGCAGAATGATGGAAGGACATTACTGAGGGGAGCAACGAGAGAGTCAGGAGAGTTCTGCCTCACCATGTGGATCATCGCTGGGGCCCAGGCTCAAACTCAAACTGAAGTGGCTGTGGCCAGCTCGCAGTGTTGCATTTACCCATTGGGTCCCCAGGGAGGGCCTTTTTGATATTTTTAACAACATGATTTAATCTATGCTATAAAAGATTAAGGGAATGTATAAGAATCATTTTTGAGATTTAAAAAATTAAAGGCAGTGTAAGCAATATAGAAGATATTTAGTATAAACTCCTCAGCTGTGCACTTCATCAATCTACCTGTTCTGCTCCCGCTCTGTCTCTGGTGAATTTTCTCACTGCCCCTGTGCATATGTCCTGTATGCCAGTTCTGTATGTATAAACAGTATAAACCATGAAAAGTGGTGCAAGCCGGAATTAAACTAGTATGTTAGAAGCCATGTGTAGTAATGAATACCTCTGTGCAGTTCTACAGAATGTGTAACTAATTATTTGAGTTAAACATCTTCAGGAGAGAGAAAAATCAAAGGTAGCTTATACAATCTCATTCTAACATGTGACATAAGTAAGGTCTGGTTTTTGTTTATTTATTCTATTTCTTTTGATTTTTTTAAATTGGTATGATTCTGGAATTTCTATGAAATCTCTGTAGAAACTGATAAAAATGATAAAAGATAACTCTCAAAGTAGAATTCCAGTTACAATTATATTTTTAAGAAAAATATTACGGTAGTAATACAAATTCAGTAGAAAATTTCAAATAATATAAAGGTGTGTAAAGCAAAATGAAAAGCATCATTAACCTCACTTCTACCCTTTCCATGAACCTATCATTTCAGAATTTCCACTGTTGATAATTTGCAGTGTTTACTCCCATAACTTTTTCTATATAACTATAAATATATATGCATTTTTAAAATGCTACGCTTTCCTCTTCCCTGTGTATTTGTATGCAGAAATATCTACAATGTTTATGTAATAGCACCTCTGAATTATGCAGCTCTTAAGAGTTGCAGAATGCTCTCGCTCTACAGATAGATAATTTCATTTATACAAATAGGATAATTTTCATTCAAAAAAGCAAATTATCAATTTATCAATATCCCCACCCTTTTAACATAAATAGAATGAGGTTTTTATTTTCAGTAGTTTGTAGGTATTCCATAGCATGGACAAATAACCGTTTTACTGTTCTCTTTGTAGTGAGATTTACATTGTTTAAAATGCATTTGCATTACAAATAATAATGATTATTTAATATGTTGATGTTTTTAGGAATGGGTTACTTGTCAAGAAACCAAAATCATTGATTTACTATAACCCTATTGAGAAATAAATAACTTAGACAACATAGAAATATTATCATGCACATAAAAAGTCTAATTTCCACTTACTTGATAAGTTTTTAGAAGCTTTCCTTAAAGAAACAGAGATAACAGAAATGACAAGACATAAAGATTAAAAAGTTTGCTATGAGGATTAAGTCAGAAAGGGAAAACCAAATACTGGATGGTTTCACTTATATGTGGAATTTAAAGAAACAAAGGAACAGAGAAATAAATCAAAAGAAGCCTTTGAAATCTGTCTCCAGAATTGAGGCTACTAGAGAGTACAAAGTGGTAGCAAACTGGGATGGGACCAACAGACTACAGTGCTTTGATGTTGTGTGTGGTGTAATAACATACATTTTAAAAGGTGTCAATATATGCTTCTAACTCATAGTGTTGCAAGCCAGAGTTACTTCAAAAACAGATAATACAATTTAAATGATTTGCTTTGTGTTATTTTCCACTGAAGATACAATCTCATTTTGGGCTATTTGAAAACCATGTTATATATGCATAAGGTTTATATTTTGTACCATTTCACCCACATATTTTCCATGCAACACTGACAAACACCACATATATACATAACATGCACACACACTTCAGGTCCTTTAAATCCTTTATTTTGAGTTGGAAGGAGCTTTGTTTGTTACTCTTTGTGCATGGTATTTCAACAAACATAAGAGGTAAATTAAAATTTTAAATTATAAATGTCTCAAATGAAATAACAGTGAATATTTATTAAATATCTGGAAGAATGTGTAATTTCTCAGATGAAAAGAAATGGAAAAAATCCACAAAGATAAAGATTGTCACTTCTCAAACTGCTCAACGTTTTGGTACACAAAACCAGAAGCAAATTTAAAAGGAAAACACACACTGAGAAAAACAGTATAAAAATGAACATATAAAGAGCTAATACTGATTGATAATTAACATATGAAGTCTGCACTAGATGAAGAATATTCTGTTTAAGATTCAGTGGTGAAATAGTCATCCAATTGCAGTTCACATAATCTCCATGAAGAGAAGTGAACATAATTTTCACCTTGTGAATATTCAAAAATGAATCTAAGAATGAAATCTACGCCTAGTAATATCGGTGTTATATAAGGGCCTCGGAAAATAAGGGCCTAGGAAGTGACTATTTTCAGATTGTCCCAAGTCTACAAACAACTAGAAGTGCATTCCAATTATGTGAGAATTGCAAAGAACTTTCTACTTGGTCAAATGTAATTATTCTCTGGCAGGGAATTCACATCTTTAAGTTCATTAAGCTTAATTTTATTTAATTTGTAGAGAGGTGATACATGCATACATGCATACTTAGGCTGATCAATACATGCAATAGAGTATAGGTATTAAAAGCTTAGAAAGCAACACAGACTGTCTTACTTATTGAGACTTCATCATCTGCTTTAAAGTACTGCATAGCATTTTGCCTTCCATATATGAGATTGGATAAGCATACCCGCTGTGCACATGACTTTGGTCAAGCAAGATATCTTGTGTCAAATACACGTGTAAATACAAGTGTAATTTAATCAACTATGGAGTTGTGTCAGGATTTTTTTTCACTACCATTTCCCTCCAGAAATATTCTAATTCTTCCAAAGCAACCTCTGTGTAGTTATGTGGAATTTAAAATTTTCAGCTTATGCTAATTCAAAAATTGTGAATTTTTTTAATTGGAGTTCATTATGGTACAAACCTAGAAATGCCGTAATCTATTCAAAAACTGCTTAGCTTTAAGTTTATGGGCACAGTTGGAAAAATGAAATTTTCTCTTATACTTCTAGTTAGAATTTGAAAGCTTTCTGTTAATTATAAGATTTAGTACATTTTATGGAAGCTTAACAGGAATTCTATACTCCTAAATAGTCATTACTAGAGACTAAGTAAATGAATCTTGGCATGCTACAGAATGAAATGTTACATGATTGAAAGAAGAGGAAAAGAGGGCTAGAAATAAAATCTATTTGTGGTTTTGGGAGTAATCTTCAAGTGGGGATTTCTTTCTCCACTTAAAAAAAAAAAGCTCATATTCAGATATAATTGTACATACACTCAAAAATGTGAGAAATTCATACAAGTAAACAAATGAGGAGAAATCTGGTAAGTGTAGTCAGATAAAGCCTTCATTTTATGGGCAATCCATTTGACACTGTTTTATTGTTTATCTCATTCATGCATCACCTTTCTAATCAAAAGCTGAATTTTTAATAAAAATTTCTTGAAAATCTAGAAATTAATATCTTCCTTGTTTTTCTTTAAACTTTAATGGCATGAATAAAATAATATGCACACAATTACTTTGTGTTTCAGTCTTGAGAATTAACATGTTAACAAATGTGATACAATGGAGTAATTTTTCTTAGTGATTTTTTTAATTGCTCACCCTCCAATGTTGTTAAAACTATCTTCCTGGGTTTCTACAACATGATTTTTTTTGTCATACCTTCTAACCCCTTATATGACTTTAATTTGTCTTTTTAATTAGTAGTTTATAGTCCACTATAAATAGAAATACTAATTGAGTAATAGTTAATATTCTCTGCGTCTGTCTAAACATTTATATGCACACCCACATGCAACACAGATTCTCACAATCCTAGAGGAAAATGGTATTTCCCAAATTTATAAATAAATAAAATGAAGCCGGGTAGTCAGAAGTCTGATATCACCCCTAGTACTTGCTGAAGACATGATACTAACTCAGTTCAGTTTGATTTCAGTGGCTGTATTCTCTCAACACACCATGATGAATTTTCCTTTCATGCTGCATTTTTCAATATTGTTTAGATATCTTTCTGTCATCGTTTATTAGAAATCTCATCTACTCTAAAAATATGTCCATTTCTGTTTATGTGATACTTAGACCTGGCATTTTCCATATTCCATTCTCATTGACAGGTGCACTGAATCTCAGTAGTTACATAAATGTCCAGTCATTAAATTTAAAATCTTCTCTTAGTTGAAAATATTTTTCCCAACCTCCAATTTTTTTTTATTCTTTTTTTAAAGATTTATTTATTTGTGCATACATAACTGGGGTACAGGCCAGAGGCTCAGGGGCGGTGAGAGGCTTCACCAGAGACAGAGTGGGAAACAGAACCGGCAGATCGACGAAGTACACTGCTGAGGGGAGCAGCGGGCGAGTCAGGAGAGGTCTGCCACACCATGTGGTCACTTCCCGGGCAGGCGGGAATCGAACTCATGCAGAAGTGGCTTTAGATTCTCAGTGCTGTGCTTTAACCCGCTGCGCCACCAGGGAGGGCCATTTTTTTTTTTTTTTAAGATTATTCATGTATACAGAATCGAGGTACATTGGCGGTGAGAGGATTCACCATAGACAGAGTGGGGAGCAGAACAGGCCGACTGATGAAGTACACTGCTGAGGGGAGCATTGGGTAGGTCAGGAGAGGTCACTTCTGGGATGGGGATCACTCTCATGCGGTAGAGGCTTTAGCTTCTTAGTGCTGTGCTTCAACACCCTGCACCACCAGGGAGGGCCTTGTTTTGTTTTTAAATGTTCTGTACTTGTTATATATTCTTACCATTGTTCAGGTTAAATATTTTGAAATTATATTTTACTCTTTATTATTCGCTGTAAGATTTAATATATTATAATTATTCCATTTCTATTTTAATCATTTCACATTTGTTTCTTCTTAACCACTTTTAATTTCAAGATTTTTTATCCAATAACTTTATTGCCTGTATTTTGATTAATAAAATTGTTGTCAAGTTAATATTCCCATTTCTAAATTCTACCTTCAAGTCTATGTCTTATAAAACTATCATTATTTTTATTTTACTCAATATTTTATTTTTGAACAAAAAAATAAGACAATGACTTTAAAATAAAAAATGTTGCATATTCTAGACATATTGGGTTTCATAGCTGTACCAAGTTTGGACTTCTATAGTTTTGTTGTGAATCTTTTCAACAACATATCTATATCTGTATCTGTATCTATATCTATCTATATATATGTGACCATATTGTCAACTATAAACCTAACCTGCTAAACAAAAACAAATAAACAAAAAAAAAAACTCTGCTTAAGTGAAACTTTAAGGAAAAAATCAAAACTCTACTACCACAAAGAACACCCAGGGAATATACATACATATATGTGTGTGTGTGAATATATATATATACATATATATATGTATATATATATACACACAAACACACAACACAAGCTTGTGTGTCCATTTTGAGTTTGCTGTTAGATTGCCCATACTGTGATCAACAAGTTTTCATTTGACCATTGCAAAGGTTAGTAAGCAAAGGCTTTTGAGGAAAGTAGAATGGTCAATTTTGATAGAAGCTCAGTTTGAACTGGAAACTGAAAATAGTAAACTGGAATTAGAAGTCAAGGAGATTTTGTTTTTCTCAAAGAGAATAGATTCGAGGAAAATGTAGATATAGAAACTAGTTGGTATGAAAGAGTGCAGAATGAGGTAACAGAATAGTGCTTTTCAAAACTGACTATAAGAATCACCTGTGCAGGGCTCTTCCTGGCGTTGCAGTATGTTAAAGCTCAGCACTGTTAGGCTGTCCCCAGTCACTGCAGCATGAGTTCAATCTCCAGTGAGGGAAGAGACCCCCATGGCGCAGCAGAGACCCCCATGGCGCAGCAGACCTCTCCTGTCTCATCCTGCCTGCTGCTGCTCTTAGCAGTGTGTTTTGTTCAGACTGCTGCCTGTTCTGTTCCCCACTCTGTCTTTGGTGAATCCTTTCACCTCCCACACTACTCGCCTGCAGTTCTTGTATGCATAAATAAATAAATCTTAAAAAAAAAAAAAGAAGAAGAAGAATCACCTGTGTAGTAAAAAAGAAACTACCAATGTCTGGCTCTACTCTAGACCATTTGTATCAGATTTGCTATCATATTGTCCAAATTCCCCAGGTAAGTCTTTCCTCTCTCTTTTATTCCACTCTCATCTTTCTCTCTCTCACTCCCTTCCTCACCCTTGACTTTCTTATTGGACATTCAGTACCTCTTCACATTCTTAAACTTTGATTTGATCTTGGATGACATCTTTGTTAATAAGCATAATATAACTTCAATTCTGTGACTTAAAATTATGCTGTGAAGTGTGGGGGTAAGTAGTAAAAATTAAAGGAAGGAGATATGACCAGAGAAAATGAAAGGGGAAGGAGTAAGAAAATGAACAACAATGTAAATAGATAGATAAAATAATAAATTTTTGGTCCTCCCTGGTGGCGCAGGGGGTTAAAGCACAGCACTAAGAAGCTTAAGTCACTTCTGCATGAGTTCGATCCCCGCCTGCCCTGGAGGTGACCACATGGTGTGGCAGACCTCTCCTGACCCGCCTGCTGCTCCCCTCAGCAGTGTACTTCCTAGATCTGCCTGTTCTGCTCCCCACTCTGTCTCTGGTGAAGCCTCTTGCTGCCTCTGAGCCTCTGGCCTATACCCCAGTTCTGTATAAACAAATAAATAAATCTTTAAAAAATAATAATAATAATAATAAATTTTTAAAAAAGAGGGACACAGATAAGAAAAGGAGAAACTTGGAGTCATGTTGGCTGTTTCCTAAATCCCTCTTTTTGTTTTTTGTTCTGGTTCTTGACCAGTAGTTCCCAAGATTCTGCTCTTGGCCCCTTTTTAATCTTCCTTCTTTATGATTCTAATGACTCTCTCCCTGAACTGTATTTCATTACTACAACTATAACCCAGATCTTATATTGAGACCTGTCCTTGTAGCTTCAGATTCATGTTCAAGCTGAGTAGCTCAACTGAGTGCTCCAGATTCAATACAAATTCAGTGTTTCTTTCTAACACTAGCCCTTATACCTAAACGACTCTTAAATCTATTAGTCTGTTATCATAATTTTCAGCCCTGAATCCCTTTGGAATTCCCAAAGAAAATTAAAAATTCTGGGGCTCACTTTCAAATATTTTTATTTATTAAACTGAAACACTATATGAACATTGGGATTTTCAGCATGTTTCAAGCGCCTCTATTGTTCAGGCAATGTTAAGCAGCACTATAATGAGCTTTAGTGACAACATTTTCAAATCTGACTTCACATTAGAATTACCAGGGAAATAGTTTTTAAATGTCACTCTAGATCCAGTGCTTTATCAATTGAATGATATTTTCTTAATTGAGATCTCAGGTATTAGTATTTTTAAAAGCTCTGCAAATGATGCTCATGTGTAACCAAGATTAAGGACTATTGTTCTAGTAGTTATAATCTCAATGAATGAAAGTTAAGTTTTACTCATTCAGGCTTGGGAGTCATGATAAACTCTGACTTCCTCTCATCCCACACTCAGTTAAGAACCAAGTCTTCTTTTAAAAGACTGGTAAATATTCCTTAACATTTCTTGAATGTATTAATAGTCATTTGATGTTTAAAATGTATATAAATAATTTGGTATTGCCAGCCAAACCAGAGCTTGCAAAATCTTCATCATTTGAAATTTCTGTCCCTAAAATAGTAATACAGATGAAAAAAAAAAAAAGTCAGTATTGTCAACTTGCTTAATGGTAACTTGTTTGAATGTATGAATTAAAAGGACTCTGGTAGGGTAATTTTTTTTTTTTTTAATTTTGTCTTTACCTCTTTAGGATACTAGGTTGAATAATAACATTTAAGACTATAACTTTTAATATAGTTACACAGAATGAGTGAAAAACAAATTCATAGAACTTATGTTTTTGAAAGAAAAAGCTGATGAATCTTATGCTTCATCTCTTTGTCTTGAGTCAAGAACATAAAGTTTAAGTATCAATGAGTTATCAAAAAGAATTTGATTGATAGTAAAAGAGAACAAATAGTGTTACATAGAGTTGTTCTATATAGTAAAAACAATTATATTGCCTTTTTGTTGTTAATATTGCTTTATATAATTCTTTATATAGTCCACTGCTTTGTTCTTTAAATAAACATGGAAAGTGCATGTGGTTTCTAAAACAGGTTCAATATCTTTTATGCCCCTGAATCAATGAATTCATTCAGCTCTGATAACGTTTTAGCTGGGACATATGACAATCAATATAGGGGAAAAATGAACTGATGATAAGAAAAATATGTGCATATTGTGCAAATACCAGGGTCTACTACATCCAACATTAATTTAGTGGTGTTAATGTATAATACACCATTTGCTTATTCTTCCATTAATATGTAAATAGGCACGGGAAAGAAAAAAATCCTATCACACATGTGCTGAAAAGGCCTAATTAATGGTACTTTTAGTTTCCCCTTCATTTTATATGTTTAGCTTTTAAAAATATGTCTTTTAAATATGCTATTTTTCTTAATTTGGAGTTAATCAACTGAAATAGGTTCATCCCTTTCATTTCATCAGTATCACAAAGTGACTGTCTAAGAGTCTGAGTTCTAACGAGGCAGCCATTCTAAACACGTACAGACAAAGCCGTGGTTTCCTTGGCAACGGGCACCATGAAAAAGCTTTCAGAATAGTTATTTCTACTCTTACACATGAGTCCTTTTCATTTCTGTAAAGCTTCCTGTCAGGGTGCATTTATCCATGTAATTTACCAACAAAGTTTGGGAGATAAACCTCCCTCCACACAAGAATTAAAAAATAAAATTTACAACTAAAAATCAACAGTTATAGAACTGTACTTGGACTCAAGTGATGCTTCAAAGGAAGTAAAGGACATCATAATGCTCCTGAGTTCAGTTAATATTACTTTGAACCTAAGATTAATTTTCATTTGATTTTTATCTGAGGACATAGAGAGTAGACACATTGGGAGAAGGAGCAGATATGCTTAATACTCTAAAAGTACCTTTTATAAACCCAAGGCAGTTTTTATTAAATAGTAGATGTTCATAGAAGCTTAAATCATTATATGTATCAAACTGATTTATATTATCCTTTATAAACATTAAATATTTTAAGTGATATTTGCCAGAAAAGCAAATTCTGCAAATATGGATCATTTTTCAATAGGTGGAATTGAAGAAAGATTTTCCATTTGAGGTACTTGAACCTATTTTCTATCTATCTAGACAATATAAAAAGACACACAAAACAGGCAGCATCTTGTTTTGTAGTATTTCAAATAAGGTTGTAAAAACACCTCTATATAAAAGGTATTCATTTGAAAGAATTCTCATAAATACAACAATTGCCAGACTTTATCTGACTTGCTTCCTAGAAATCAAATTCTGTGAATTTAAAATACAGCTACTATATGTAATTCAAAATGAGAATAACACATTTTCAGCATTGCTACAAATGTTAGTAACCAATAAACACAGACAGCATTTATATTGCTGGTGGCTTGCCTAGTGTCTTCATGGAGCATATATCTATGACTGTTTTGCTGTTAGCTTGCTATATAGCAAAGGCACATTCAGGTTGCCCAGGACTATTTCTTTAAAGCAGTATAAATTTATTTTCACCATAGATTAGGTTGTGTTTTAATGTTGAGAAAAATTCAGTCTTGCATTCATTTCTGACCCATTACATGCAGTCGTATAATAACATTATGAGGTCAAAGTACCATTACACATAAATAAGACACACAAAACACATAAATTTTTTATGAAAGGGGTAAAAAAAGAAATCTGTATTGATAGAGAAACCAGGGTATTCACACTACTTTTTCACCTGAAGATTGAAAAGAAACTCATTTCAGCTTGTAACATTGCATGGATTGCTTCAGACAAAAATGAATCAAGTCTCCTGTTGGATTATGTGGGTGGTATTTCTTCTCCTCCCTAGTGAGATAATTCACTGCTTGCAGCTGTGACATGCAAACTCAATACTGTCTTTTTCAAATGGCTTTGAAAGGTGGGTCCCCATTTCACTATTGTTTGGGAATAATAACATCACAAATTTCATTAAGATTCTAAAAGAATGTGGAATAAAATATCAAATGTGAAAGAAGTGACAATTTAGGATCCAATGGATGAGAATTGTATTCAGTGAATATTCATCAATTACTTACAATTTGCATAGTATATACATACTTCAGGGGAAAATGTAGTCAGTCTGTTCAAATCTCAAACTATTCCTTCTTCCTGCTTTAACTTGTCAACATAGAAAGACATCCACATTACAAAATATGGAGAACATGTTTTTAAATATTCAAATCTATATTCTTATCTATCCAATCTATGCCTACAATTGATATTAAATATGAAAAAATTTAAGTTAAAACACAATAATTTTGTTCATTTGTTAAAAAATGGACACTTATAACTTAAATGTATGGAACACATAATTCTAGTGCTCCCATGAAATGAAGTGCCACCGTACATGGTTCTCTACAACTAAACTTACAGTGCAAAACCTCAGCTGAAAATTACTTATAAAACTTTCAATTACAGTTTTAGTAGTTTAGGTATTCTCTTCACAGCTGAGAAATATAATGCAAATAAACGTTGAGTGTGCTTCTCTGCCTCCAACTACAACATAAAGTTGATCTTCCATGTCATGTTTTTTAAAAGCAACTCTAAAATAAGTTTCCTCCAGATCCTCTAAATTATTCTCTTTTCCCTAATGGCTTGTTGTATTGTTCCCCAGCAGAATGACTAGAAAAGCCCTATCGCACTTAATCTAATTAGGGATCTTTCAAGAAACAGAGGTTACATACTTCTCATTAACAACTAAAAAACTATCCTCTGTCTAGAGGTACAAAGGAGGGAGAAAAAAAGAAACAAACCAAAAAAAAAAAAAAAAAGATGATTCCTTTTAAAGTTCCAGAAATGAATGTAAGTGTTCATATTCTGGTACATTAACAGTTTGTTCCAGTACATTGATATTTTATGTGGAAGCCCTACTCTGCAATTAATATGCCTGATGCAAATTGAAAAACCCATAATCCATCCTTCTCTGTTGGAAAGTAAGAGTATATTATTATTGAGAAGCTACAGGATACCAGAGCCATTTTTTAAACTTGAGTGCTCATTACCTTAAATCTGCATATAAAACAGTTTTGCATTCAGACGAGGTAATACATAACTGAATATATTGTGGCGCATATAAAAAAAAAGTGCTCCAAATAAAAACGACCTGTGGGCTTCCTTTGTAGAAGAAATTTATGCCGTTCCAGGCATTAGGGATTAATGATAGCTAACAGCCAAAGAGAGGAATGAGCATTAAAATACTGTGCCTAACTTTCCTGACTACCCCAAGGCTACAGGACATACTGAATTGTCTAAATCTCCTTAAAGGTAAGGACTAGGTATTTATCATTAAACAAATAAGGTATTTGGGGGTTGCATCTGATTTTGTCACATTAGTATTCAGGATATTTCCTACAGCTTAAAGGAGAAAATACAGCATTAGTGGAGGTTAGAGAGAAGAAAGAAAAAGAAATCCTTTGTTTCTAACAGCTCAGAAAATCTCTTTCCTTGTATCTTGTTTCCAAAATTATATTTACATTTGTTCATAGTACATATAATTCTTCTCTTGCTGCTTATGATTGGCAAAATTGAAGATATTAGTGAAAGTTTTATTGTATATTCTAAAGGGAAGATTAACCACACTCTACTAAGGAAATATTCAAATGTAAAATGTTCTAAAAAATTCAAATATACCAGGGATTTTGGTTTATTTGCTTATGGATAGTTGCTAAATTTAATTAATTTCCTTGATTATTATTCATTCCAATTTACTTATAAACTGTTCAATTCATTTACTGCTGTCATCGCCTGAGACGTAGGCCTTGTGAGCACTTTATGTGAGCATCCACTTGGACACTTCTTAGTTTTCTTCCCACCCATCATTTAGGACTTCTAATGGAAGTTTTCGGTAAAATTGTCTTATTTTACTTATAAAATAATAAGATTCCTAAGCTAGAATATGTGTATTATGTCCTATATCTTCCCAAAAAAAAGAGCCATCATACTGATTCCCATGATTCACCCATTTTATATATTTTTTAATGACAACTTTATATTTATGCATATTGGAATAAAACTTTTATATCCAGTACAAAAAGAAGATTCTGTTCATTAGTACATTGAATAATATCACATGATAGTCTTCATGGTGAAGCTTTACAGTTTTCTTTTGCTGCTGTTCTTATGTGGGATACTGGGAGAGAAAAATCAGATCATCAGAGAATATCAGAAAAAAGAGACATTTTAGAGACTGTGCAAATTAAATACTTTTATTTTACTGATAGAGAAATTTATGTCTTTAAAAACTATAAGTGTGGTCAAGTTCACATGATAAATTAGTTGCAGAGTCAAATTTGTTTCCTCTCATTGCAGTGTATTTCTTTCTTTTTTTATTTACAATGATGTGGCTACCAGGGGGAATAAATTCAGAATACATAAACTGGATTTTATTAATAGCATGCATGTTTATATTTTAGGCCAGCATACAATTTCACATGCATTTGGAAAGATATTACTTATCATATCATATTCATTATGTAGATATAACAGTTTATAAATACATGCATACACATATCCCTAACATTTATCCCAGTAAAATTGAACTGGGTGTTATATATTTCCCCTACTGCATATGTTTAAAGATGACTGAAGAAGTCATTTATGTGATATTTCCTTCAATAAAGCTTATGTTCCTCAGACTGAATAAGATGTAATCATTACTCAATAAATCCTTTAAGAAGAGCAAAAATGAGAATGCAAGAAATGAGGGAAAAGCTGAATCAGGCAGGGGGTGAAGAGAAGTTCTGCCACAGATCAAATTTATTGCATGTGTGTATATATAATCAGAGAATAAAACTGACAGCCATGTGATATGAGTCATGCAAAAATGACTCAAAGTGAAACATGTTTCTTAGGCCTTCCATAGTACATGACATTTTAACTGTTAAGGCAAAATATTTGGGCAAGATATTACAACTTAGGACATGTTCATTACGAAGAGTAGAATGAAAGAATAGAGATAAAACAGCAACTCTGGAGGTTACTGCAGAGGATAGAGGGAGGGGATCTGAAAAGGAACTGGAAACAATTTGTTCTGAATTATGACTAAATATTTTAGTTTAAACATAAATAGAAAATCTGAATGTAAAGAACATTGCATATAATAATGAGAAATTTCTATAATTGCCTTCCCATGACAATCTTTAAGAATAGTACAGCTTCATTGTACAGAGACGTGGCCATAAAAATCCTTAATGACAAATTCAAATATTAAATTCTTTTTTCCGACTGGGATTTTTTTTTCAATCAGATAATCACTTTGTATATTTCATTAAACTGTTTTTCAAAATCTCTGTGATATCATGAGTATAGTTTTAAAGGCAAGTAATACTCTCTATGGCATCATAAAAATAGTTTACAGTGATTGGTGCCATTATGAAATAACTTTTTCCTATTAAGAGTTTCTGTCTCTTAGTCTTTCTCTACACACCCCCCTCACTCCCCCCCCACACACACATTTGTGTCTGCTCACTCTGGTATCTCTTTCTCTCTTTTCTTCTATTTCTCAAGAAGTCATTTTGAGAGTCCTTCTTGGTGGCACAAGGGATTATGCCTCAGCACTATATGTTGATGAGCAGCCACTGCAGCACAAGTTTAATTCCCTGCCAGGGAGCTGACCTACACGGTTCAACAGACCTCTCCTGTCTCATCCACTGCTCCCTCAGCAGTGTATTTCAGCAGATCTGCCTTTTCCCCCTCTTTGTCTCTGGTAAATGCTTTCACCTCCCTGCACACCTGACCTGTGACCCAGTTTTTGTATGCATAAATAAATAAAATAAATCTTAAAAAGAAAAAAAGGAAGAGTCATTGAATTAGGGATCTATGCTTATGGCTTCATTTAATCTTAATTACATCTTGAAAGGTTCTATTTCCAAATATAGTCACACAGGGAATTAGGACTTTCGCTTATGAATTTCTGAGGGGGATACAATTCACTCTATAATAGAGAAAGGGAGGATATAGACAGCAGACCTACATCTCATCCTTAAGTTCCTAAAGACATCAAAACCTGGAGAATAACCAGGAAGTTATGAAGCAGAATTAGAGATAATTAATTTTTCACAATTTAATTACTAATTTTATGTAAAAGTAGCAAAGATGCTTACTATCAAAGTAATCTGAAGTGATATAAAAATATTATACTTATAATGCAAAAATATAAAATTCATTTTTGCAAGTTATCAAAGTATCTCTTCTAAAATTTTATTCCGAAAAGCAGTTCCTCTGTAGTAAAAGTACTCACTATTTAATAATAGATTTGAATTAAGCAAATAAATCTTAAGAAATATGTGTCATAATATGATGTTAACATAAAATGTAGATTCATACAATGACCCACATCCCATTTTTATCATGATTAAGTTATTAGTTTCCCAAGTCATGTACATAAACATGACTATTTTGTTTTGTTATTCAACCGTTTTATTTAGAATATTTATCACATACTTTACTGCCATTCTGAAAACAAATAAGAAATCAGTTAGAACCCAGATAAATTTTATTAGGTATGGGAAACTAGGTGAGCCACAGATATGGAATAGAGCAGTCAGTGAACACTGCCTCAGAATTTTTAAAAATTAAGGTGTAGTGTCTATTTCATTGTTTTCAAAGAACCAGCTTTTGATTTCATTGATCTATTAGGCTGTCTTGATTTCTATTTCATTTATTTCTACTCAGTTTTTATTATTGCCTTCTGGAAAGAGTGGTTTGGTTTGGTCTTCTTTTCTAGTTCCTTATTCATTTGAGTCCTGCATTGCTGTATAGTTCCTGCTTACTATACTGCTTTTTCTGTGTCCCATAGGGTCTGGTAACTCATCTTAATTTTCATTTTTTTCTAGGTATCTTTTAATTTCTTAGTTGTTTCTTCACTAACCCAATGGTCATTTCATAGTGTGTTATTTGTGTATCACCACCCTCCCCCCAACCCCATAACACAGGCAGGATCTCTCTCTATACATCTATTTTTAATGAAACATGTATCAACTCAGTAAACTTTCTGATACAGTTTTCATTGATCCTCAACTTACAAAGGTGCTCCAGTTTCACTCTAAGTCATAGAATAGCACCTGTCTGGTAAACTTTTCAGTTATTATCCTGAAGTAGTAGTACATCTCTTCTGATGCATCTTGATTTTATTTCTGATGTAGTCCCATTTGTTTAATTTTTGTTTGTTCGCCTCCCTTCCTGATCACTTCCAAAGAGATTACTAAAGTTAGGTGTGTTCACTATGTTTTCCTCTATGCATTTTATGATTGCAAATATACATGCAAGTCTTTAATTTTGAGTTAATTTTTGTTTGGTGTGAAATAGTGGTATAGTTTCTTTCTTTTGCATATGGCTGCCCATTTTTTCCCCCAGTATCTTAATGTGGATTTTAATCTCCCTGACTTGAAACTTTACAATCTGCTTACATTTCTTCCTGACATTCCCCAATACTCAAGCATTGGCAAAAAAGTGAGATGTTTTCACAACAATACATTTTGTAAATCACATTTTGTTCTAATTTGTCCTCACTTTATTTCAGGTTTCTTTCATTCCCTATATTTTTTATTATAAATCATAACTTAAGCCATCATAGATTAGTTTCTATCAGTGCTCCCATAAGCTAAACTAAAATATAGTAAGTGAACAAAGAGATTGGTGAATGTTACAAAACAGAAAGTCTGGAAACAATTAAATATTAAAATATAAAATACATAATGAAAGTTTTCTGTATAAGTTAACATAGAAAGCTCTTCAAAAATTATTGTTAATGAAATAGGTAATGTATAAAAAGAACATATAAAATCATGCCAGAATAAAGGACACGTAAACTTGTATTCTACAATTCCTTTTCTATGCACTGAACATTTAAGAAACCAGGATCAAAATTGACTTTTGATAAGAGATGAGAACTGAGAACTTGAGAAGAATATAAAATTTTCTAATTTTAAATAATGTAACTAAATTATCTATTCAAAATATTTACTTGTTCCTTACAGCTACTAATTTTCTATTCCTTAGCCATTTATTGATAGTCATTCATGTTCTCAGTAGTATTTCTTTTTTCTTACCTATGCTAAGCTATTCAATAGTCAGGTGCTTCATTAATTTAAATTTGCCTAACATTTTTCTGCTGATGTGATGTTGGGTATTCCTTTCAATGTCCACTCCTTCTATCTATTGTCTCCTACTGTCTTCCACTCCTTATATGTTCTTTTTATACATTACCTATTTCATTAAATGAAACATCATGTATGACAGCTCTTTCAAAAAGCTTTTTCTGATCACCCAGGTAGAAATGATTTTTCCTTATCAAAATCCCAAGTGTACTTGTACTCTCTTCTATAATAAGACATATTCTACTTACATACTTATATGAGTGGTCTTTTAATAGCTTTGAAGGTCTTTAAGAACAAGACTCTTTATTCAGTTTTTTTTTTTTTTAATAAAAAGGGCCCTCCCTGGTAGTGCAGCAGGTTAAACCACATACTAAGAAGCTAAAGCCACTTCTTCATTATGAGTTTGATTCCTACAGCACCAACGGTGACCCACATGGCTTGGCAGACCTCTCTTGGACTGCCCACTGCTCCCCTCAGCAGTGTACTTTGTCAGTTGGTTTGTTCTGCTCCCCACTGGCTCTGGTGAATCCTCTCGCCTTCCCTGCACCTCTGGCCTGTACCCCAGTTCTATATACATAAATAAATAAATCTTTACAAAAAATTACGTGCATCATTCTATGCTAGATACAAAATTTAACTTGCTGTTTTACAAAAAAACAACAACAAAACCTCAAAATAGTAAGTGGTTTCATCTCCATGCTTCCACGCATTAAGAAATAGAATCAACAGTATCTTCATTAACCAAATGACGGTTGCATTGAAGATAAAATATGAAATTCAATGGCCTTTATAGTTAGTCTATAAGAAAAATACTTAATGGACTTTACAGTTAGACTATAAGAAAAAAAGGAGGGAGGGACTAGATCTTATAGTCTATAAGAAAAAAAGGAGGGAGGGATATTAACATTGCTGAAATCTAGGACCTCAGAGAACTCAATCAAGCTGTTGCTTTGTTCAGCTGTCCTTCGTGTTAAGTGATGAATTTGTAAGACATGCCTCCAAGAGTTTGCTGTTTTTCTTTTGAGAATATGCCCATAATTTCCATAGAGAATGAGTTTTCACAATTTTAGATCTGAACCTTTTTAATTCATTTATAGATTTATAGATAATTGACACCTATTTTTAAAAACAGGTATTTTTGAAAATTGAAAGCCCTATAAAAGAAACAGTGTAGACTATCTAAATTTTTATAACTGTATTGAAAGTATATAATTGAATGCAATTACATAAGGGAAGTGAATTTCCTAGTTTTTAGGAAATATGTAATGATGTAATTAGCAGAGAGGGGGGAATACTAAACTATGTGAATACTATACACTAAAATATATACTATAATATAGTCAAGAGTGAATCTGAATAAAGGGTTTATGATAGGTTTTTCTTTCTTTTTAAGAATTTATTTGCTATGCATGCAAGAATTAAGGTGTAAGCCAGAGATGCAGGGGAGGATTCACCACAGACAGTGGGAAGCTAAACAGGCAAATTCACTGAAATCAACTGCTGAGGGACGAGCTGTCAAGAAGGGGAGAGGTCTGTTGCACCATATGGGTCAGCTCCCTGGCCAGGGATTGAACTCATGCTACAGTGGCTACCCAATAGTTTCATACTGCTGAGACTTAACCCCTTGTATCATCAGGGAGGCCCTGTGTTAGATTTTTCTACTGTTTGTGCAACTTTTTCTAACAAATAATAGTTAAAAGCACACATATATATGCACAAGTTCATGTGTAACCAGGTAAATTAAATCTAAAATGCTAAAATTCAGAGTAATTGTTATTTTTTGATGACAGAAATAGAGTTGGGGGTATATAGTGGTAAGGGAAATTTCAACATTCTGTTTCTTATCTGCATACTGATTGCCAAAGAGTGCCATTCAGTTTCATATTATGAAATTCTATAATTGATTAAATTAACCATTATAGAAAGAATATTTTTAATATCTTCCTGTAGTGATAAGAAAAAGCCATAAGGCAATACCTCAACTAAGATTTAAAGTACACCCAGATGTAATTGTTACTTTTCCTTATTTAAATGGCCTTAATACCAAACTTGGTAATTTTTGTACCCAATTTAAAATTCACAGGAAATCATCCATGTATTTAGTCTGGTAATTCTAAATACTTTCAGGTAAACAAAATGTGAGTGAAATCGATATATGGCCCACAATTTTCTTCACCCATTTTTAGTATTATTATTTATGTTTATACCCTCAAAATTTCTGCAAATAGAGTGGTTGTAATAACTTTGAAATTATTTCATGTCTATCTGTATGCCTGTACTAGACTTGATGTATTTGAGTGTTTTTATTAATATGACTTTTAAACTCCTATTTTTGGTCTGAGAAATTTAAGAAAATATCTGACTTCTGTTTTTTCCCCCTGTTCTTACGTATTTCATATGTCAAGCATATTCCTAAATATCTTAATAAGCTGTAATGCAATATACACAAGAATATTTGTGTGTGTGTGTAAGTCATCAGAAAATCAGAATCAGTTTTATAAATCTGGTATACTGAACTCAAACTGTATGGTCTAAAAGAAGCATTTGGAAGTTGGAGAACATATGAATCTACTTTGCTGAAAATTAATATATATATATATCTATATACAGACAAAAAGATTAACCTTATTTCCCATTGGTATATAGCACTAGAAAAGAAGTCAGGATGTATCGTGGTAAGTTAATATGCTTTCAAAATTTTAAGTGCTAACATAGAGATATATCTTCTCATCTACTGGGGTCTTGTACTCCTTTTTGTTTTTAAAGATTTATTTATTTATACATACAGAACTGGGGTACAGGCCAGAGGTACAGGTTCAGTGAGAGGAGTCACTAGAGAGAGTGGGGAGCAGAATAGGCAGATCGATGAAGTACACTGCTAAGGGGAGCAGTGGACCAGACAGGAGAGGTCTGCTGTGCCATGTAGTCACCTCCAGGGCTGGAATCCAACTCACACTAACGCTGTGCTGCGTTCTAACCCATTGTGCCACCATGGAGGCCTCTATTCCTTTTTTTACAGAGGGCCCTCATGTGTTATAAACTCTATTCCCACAATCCTGGAATTGTTCCCATTAAAACTGTTTTCAGGCCCTCCTTGGTGGTGCAGCAGGTTTTAATAGTGTAAAATCAAGCATAGTCTAATAACTTACATTGATAAATACAACTTCATAGCTACTTAGAAGACCAAGTTGGAATTACGTATTCTTGGACGTCTTGAAATACCACACTGGGGGCTCTCTCTGGTGGTACAGTGGGTTTACAGCACAGCACTAAAAGTTAAAGCCATTTCCACATGAGTTTGATCCCTGCTTGCCCCGGAGATGATCCACATGGCGCGGCAGACCTCTCCTGACCTGCCCTCTGCTCCCGTCAGCAGTGTAGTTTACCAATCAGCCTGTTTTGCGCCCCACTCTGTCTCTAGTGAAACCTCTCACCGCCCCTGCACCTTTGTCCTGTACCCCTTTCTGTATGCACAAATAAATAAATATTAAAAAAAGTGTTTTCAAATGCAGCATTATTTACAATAGCCAAGTTAGAGAATCAATGTGTGTAAAGACAAATTAATCAATTTTAAATTTCTCTTAAATATTTGAGCTTGCTACTAAGCTGTTAAAATACAACAACAACAACAAAAATAAGTTCTTGCCATTTTAGACAACACAAATGGAGCTGGAGAACATTATGGTAAACAAAATAAGTTGGAAGGTGAAAGGCAAATACTAAGTGATTTCACATATGATGTGGAATATAGGAAAACAAAGCAAAGGGTTAATCCAAACAAAACCAATAACAAACCCTAGAAAGCCAGTAGCAAACTGAAGCTACAGTACAGGAAGGGGTGGAGGCAAAAATGTCTGTGGTGTAGAGCTGTGTGATTTTTGTGTGTTGTCGTTTCGTGCAACTTAAGAAGGTGTGATCCTATGCCCTGAGTCAGTGTTGTAATACCTCATTGAATAAAGTTCTAGATAAATTTTAATTGGAAAACTAGAAGTGGTGGTGTCTTAATATGTAAAGAATGAATGAAAAAAGGTCCCATAGTCATGTAGTCCCTTTCTTTGGTAGAAATGGACACAAAACCCAAAAAGATGTTTTGTATCAGAAAATATAATATATACATAGTAAGTCAGAACCTGCATTTTCTGTCCTAGATTAAGAGGGCAAAGAACATAATACTTTCTTTTCAAACAATTTTTATTCAAAGCCAATTGCTTATTAAAGCATCCAGGGGTTTGACTTCTGAGGTTTATATTTATTTTTCCCCACTACAAAAGAGGACTTATTCACTATTGATTTGGGCACAAGTCAAAAAGCATAAAGGGAAGTAAATGAACAGTTGCATTTCAATTGTGGCCACTCTATAGTTAATAGTTTATTGTAATTCTCAAAGGTTTGGTCCCAAGATGCTCATGCAGGCTCACCCTTTGCTGACCTCTTACAGGCTTTCTGTCAGCATTTTGAATGCTACTGATTCTGTGAGTAATATTTGCAACCGAGGTCAGACAGGCCAGTAAGTTCAGTGTGGCCTCTCACTCGTGAATTCCCTTTATTTTGTGACTTTTCACCATGAGTTCACATGTCATGGCCTCAGCGTCCCAAACTGCAGTAAGCAAATTCCAGTTCCAAGTAAAAGAAGAAAATAGCAAATTCTACTAGACTATTGTGCACTTGTTTACAATATAGATCTAGAACAAGCTGAAATCAACAGCGTATGAATAGCAGAAAGTTTTCTCACTGGCTAGAGTTCTAAATTTAAATGCAGTATTGTATTCAACTCTAGCACAGCACTGTTACAGAGGGTTGATATACCTGTAACAGTCAAATATGTCACCTGCTCTAGCAATGCCCCCCCCTTTTTTTTTTCCTATTGGTCATTCCATCTATGGCCTTGATGTATTGAGGTAGATACAGCTAATAAGATCTCTGGCTCCACTTAATGATATGGATTTGTACTTCCGATCTTTGCTGGTGTCGAAGATTGGTGCCAAGATCACAAAATATGAACAGAGACCTATGCTGTTCTTGCCTTAGGTGCACAGCAGCCTACTTACAATGGTGGGGATACATGAATACCTTCTTGTTGCTGACCTCCCAGAGTGAAATGTCCTGTAAGCCAATGCTACTATAAGTTTTCCTTCTTTTCCGTGGAAGATAGCAATAATGATGATATTTCATTATACAGATAAAATAAGAAAGCACAACAAACCAAGACATAAAAGATGAATGAATGAAGACATCTGTGGCTTTACTGTTTGTTTTGGCTTTTAATTTTCTTTTTTACTTTGACAGTTATAGATGCTACAGCTGTAGACTGAATAGAGTGAAACCTATGTCATATAGAAACACTGAAACATGATAACAAAATAATATACTGTATTAAGCAAAATGTATTGCTATAGTATTGTTAATATGCTTCAGAATTTTTAAGTTAATGTGTTTTTGTACTTCCAGCACACTGGAATTGAAGTCATGTCAAGATGTTCCCACTGTCAAGACATGAGGATGTTAAAATGGCTCTGTGTAGGGCTGTAACCTCAGGAGAAAGAGAACAGGAAATAAATGGCAAGTATTATTTTTTGTTGTTGTTGGCAATCATTTGTATGATAAGCTTGTATTGTGCTGGTTTCAGTAGAAAGCATAGGGAAGAAAAAAAAAAAATATATATATATATATATATGTGCTCACTGCACCGGTAGACAAAGCACTAAGCACATATGTTGTCAGAAATTCAATATCCCTTTCTTTTCTGTATATCCTCTACCAAACCGAAGATTTCACATAAATCAGAGACTTTAGATGTCTATGTGACTTGCGTACAATTTGCTTTTTCTTTGCTTTTCCTTGCTTACTCTTCCCCCTAAGATTTAGAGACTGCAACATAAAAATGTAAAATCAAATAGCAAATAGCAATGTAATGACACACTATATTTTTCTGGGTTATTTAGAATAAGTTACTGAAAACATACAGAGGATAATGATGGCACTGCGTGATTTAGAAAACCTAAGTTTCCTAGAATGTGTCTTTTACTTAATTGGATAATAGTTCACTTCTGAGTGAACAATTAATAAGTTTGAATAAATGAAAATAGTCTTAAAAGTACAATAGCACACAACATATTTCAAAAAGTATCTTATTCAAATACTTAATTATTATAATTTGTATGAAATCTAAATTAAAATGTTATTATTACTCTACAAAGGAATCACAATAGAATTTTTTTGAAATTAAGAAATTAAACTTATAAAATTATTATTTCATGACCATCCAACTTTTTTTTTGACAGGAGGCATTATATTAGAATGTCAGTGACCAAACACTAAATAGCAGAAAACAATATGAAAATTTAAAAGCCAAACACACCTTTATACAAGTGGATACAAAAAAAATAAACATTCTTCTTGTAGTATTATTATAGTACTCTACAGTGTTAATACATTTGGAAACATCCATTGTCTTTTATTTTCTCAGAAGTTCTGTGAGCCAGGTAGAGAAATTGTTTTTGTTCTCATTTTACTTTTTTAAAAACTGAGCCTTGAATGAAAGTGTGCCCCAAATTATTTAATGATTAAGGGTTAAATAATATTAAATAATTTCCTGCCTATCCCACTTTTTCACTGTCTAAGCATACACTTGTTTTTGTGTGTGTGTGACTTGGACTCATTGTCCATAACTTTTTTTTTTTTTTTAAAGATTTATTATTTATTTGTGTATACAGAACTGGGGTACAGGCCAGAGGCTCGGGGGTGGCGAGAGGCTTCACCAGAGACAGAGTGGGGAGCAGAACAGGCAGATGGATGAAGTACACTGTTGAGGGGAGCAGCGGGCGGGTCAGGAGAGGTCTGCCGCGCCATGTGGTCACCTCCGGGGCAGGCGGGAATTGAACTCATGCGGAACCGGCTTTAGATTCTCACTGCTGTGCTTTAACCCGCTGCGCCACCAGGGAGGGCCCATTGTCCATAACTTTTATATTTGTATTCTTACAAATATAAAAAAATTGACAAATTCAATTTTGGCACATCAGAAATTAGGATCTGTTAACTATAAATTGGTGATACTTTAGGACAGCCTGTGTGATATTTCAGAAAAATGGACTAAGGAGGATATTCATCATAGATCCGTTCTATAGGACATAAATATAAACCCTGGATTAATCAAAAATTAATTAGAATCTTGAAGTTGTGAAATTATTCAAAGAAATTTGCATAAGTGGGAATAACTTAAAATGAAAATAGATAAGAGATATAGATGCCATGAAAATTCTAAAGTAAACTAAACTAAGATTTACCTGATAAGATAAAAACAATAAAGTAAATGTGCTCTTTCATGAATATAACCCTAAAAATGCCATTGAAATAAGAGGAAAGTTGATATACCAATATTAAAATTTGTGAGAATTTCTTGGGATTATAAAGTATAGTAAGGTCTGTGAGTAGGGTAGAAAGAAAAGCAGAAAAAGTGAGCTATAAGGAAACCAAAATAAGCCATGGCAGAGATTTTCAGTCGTATCCATTTCTTTGTCTTACATATATTTTTTTCCTTGTTCATTCAAAATATGGAGTACCCAGTAATTGCATAGTATACTGCAATTACTGCAATAGAGAACAAAAGAAACAGACTGCTTCCCAAATGGAATTTACATCCTAGTAGTAGTGTAGTGGTTTAAAGACACTTTCAACAATGCCTTCAAAGTCATTTTGGAGTCTGCAATGCAGAATGTTACCAGCCCACCTTGGAAAATGAGGTAGTAATGACAGGTAGAGTAAAAACATATGAACTTCTTTTCTAAGCTTTCAATTGCACAAACTGAGGATAAGACTAGTAATGAATACCTATGATGTTTTTAAAATTAAAATTTTAAAATGCAATAGTTACTAGACAGAAAGACAAACAAAAAGAAATAGAGACCAGCTATTATTCCTTTAGAGCATCCCACATTTCTTTTTTTTACATTTTAACTTTTTTTTTTTTTTAAGATTTACTATGCATATAGAACTGAGATATAGGCCAAAGGCACATGGGTGAGAGGATTCACCAGAGACAGAGTGGGGAGCAGAACAGGGAGGTTGACTGAAATACATTGATAAGGGGAGCAGCAGTTGGGTCAGGAGAGATCTTCTGCACCATGTGGGTCACCTCTCTGGCTGGGGTTTGAACTAGTGCTGCAGTGACTGCATATAGCTTCATAATGCTGCGCTTTAACCCCTTGTGCCACCAGAGAGGGCCCCACATCACTCATTTCTAAACTCATTATAAAAAGGTCAATTTAGGCCTAATTTTAATGCCTCTTACCATTTTACTGATTCCTCTTTATTGTAGGAATTACTATAATGAAATGAGACCTCACAGGAATTCAGCCACCTTAAATAATAATCAACTTTTGACAAATAGAGACAGAATAATATACTAAAAGTAGTAGTAACTTACAATAACTAATTATTGAATATATCAATTTTCTCAAACACATGTAGGGAGATTTTTGAAAACTGAAATTAAGGGTTCAATATATGATATAAATAACAAGGGATAAATGTGATGGGAACATTAGGGAGAAGGAAGATAGAATTCAAGTAGTACCAATTACTGAAGAAAATTTGAGGAAACTAGAAAATACACATGCAACTGATGAAATTATAGGCTGTTACAGCTGTTCTAGAGAGCAGTCTGGAGCTATTTGTGAAATGAGACATAAACCAATGAACAATTCTATTTCTCATCTAATTGCAAATAAATAAATAAATAGACCTCTATGAGAGGACATAGTGATACCCACTAAAAGTTTATTTGATGTTTCAGGAAGTTGGAAGCAAAAAATTCATCATATGAGGGAAAAAAAAGAATGTGTATACACACCAAACATATACACACACACATATATACTATATACAGTGTATATACATATAAATAGCTAATATATAGTAACTAAAAAAGATGGAATATCATTCATAAATGAATGATAGTGAAGTGAGAGTGCACAAAAAGCATGAGTAGATTAATAATACACTATTGAAAGAATGACAGAAGTATATGCAACAGATACAATCCACAAAATTTACCTAATTTTACATAATAAAAAAATACATACCTAATTAGGGTCTATCACAAAAACATTAGTATAATTGGAGTGTGAGGGAAAGGCAAACAGAAATAAAATAGAGATAGGATATAGGGCAAGAAAAATAATTAGGTAAAATAAGTCCAGAAATTTACATGTTGCTGATCATAACTATTTTAAGAATGTATTATAGTTCAATTCTTTTATAAGTGAGTAAATAAATCAATAATGAATAAATGAATGCAGATCAGTAAGACTTGTTACTTCCATGATATAGTTCTGGCTTTGCCCGATCTTCTTACTTGAAAAAATTATCCTATTTTCTTTATTATTGGCAGATGGATGCATTTCTACTTTATTGAATCATCTATAATGATCAGTAGTGAACTACCACATGTGCATATAGATTTCCCCATCTCACATTTTCCTACATTTGATTCTTACCCATCCTTGAATTGTCAAGGTGCCCATTAATAAAACAAACCTTTCCAACAGAACTCTAAATTAAGCCTTTCCCTTTCATCTCTAGGACCAGATCTTTGCCTGGCAAGTTGAATTTGCTAGTGTTCTATTCCTTCTTACTAACCGCAGACATGTATATGCCTGTCATGAAAGACTTAGCTTGATATGTCTATTGTTTCATACTCCTACCACCTGTCTTCAAAATCCTTTCTTCTATAAATCCCTAATGTTATAATTTAAGTTCAGCTTGTCCTCTGTTAATTTTCTTTTTAAAATCTGTTATTAGTAATATGGTAAGAAAATAACTTGCATATTTCTGTCTTGTATGCTAGAAAATCTGAAACCACTTGACATTTCATTTAAGAGTGTATTTCTCTATGAAAGCAGAACTTTGTCAACTATTTTTTCTGAATTGTACAGTCCCGTAGCTCCACAATATATGTGTCTCTATAGCTCTTCAGGAAGGAAGTATGATATAATGGTTAAGAGTTTAGCCTCTAGTTAGTGTCCCACTTTGCCACTCCTTAGCTGTGTAAAGTTGGAGACGTTATTTATCCCTCTTTTTAACAGTCTGCTCTTCTCAGTCTGCTCTTCTCATGTTGATGATGTTAGCAAATGTGGATAATGATAAACCACTATAATATTGGGGAGATAAAATGAGATAATGATTATAAATTATACTTTTATTACCAGTCTCATACAAATGTTCACTGAGTGTTTTGTCACTTTTCTCTGCCTTTTATTTCTGAAATATCAGTTTTTGGAAGGTATCATACTATATGGGGGAAAGAAACATAACCATATATTTGTGTCATTTTACAAAGTCTCTATAGTTTATCATTCATTGGAAAAGTTTCCCTTTTTTGTAAACTTTCCATCCTCTTCCTTTCTTCCTATATGAGAGTCTGTTTTTGGAGGAAAGCCATACTTAACTCACTGCCCATAGAGATAAATTCTGTTTTCTTTCCATGGAAGAAAGTACAGAGCTGTTTTTGGGTTGTGAATCCTGCAGTACAAGTAACACCCCAGACTTACTCAGATTAGTATAACTGTTCTCCCATCTTACAGTTTCCAAAAAAGGTTGGAAACAAATTTAGGGAAAAAATAGTGTTTTCAATTTCCAATTTGTTTTTCTTACTCATGAAATCTGTAGTCTGGCAAATTCACTTAGCATATTAATTAAGCATACTTTCATACATAATCAACATTTTCCTCAAATACAATATAATTCAAACCCATATTAAAGGAACACTGTTACCTATCAGCAAATTGTGCTTTCCCCTTTAAAGATAATAGATGGCCCTCCCCCCTATTTAATTTAATATTAAATTTAATATTTAAATTGTGTGTGTGTGTGCACATGACATCATTGTTCATTTTTGTATGTACTTTCTCCTGTGAGGTGTTGTCCCCACAAAAGTCCAACCACCAGTTCACCTGTGTACCATGTCATCACAGTCCCCTGTGCTCTCCCCTTCCCTGTTTTGATATCTCTCCCTTTTACCCCCTCAAGAGTCTCTGATCATTGTTTTAGTTCTGAGATTTACTTGCTGTTTTACATCTTTCCTATGAGTCTGAAGACCTCACAGTTTGACACTGATTATAAGTAATATAATCAGGGAAAAGATAATGATTTTTTAATTAAAATCTGAGTTAGGGTATTCTGATTCAGGTAGAAAGGTTGGTCAGATTTGCAATGATTTTTTTCTAAGATTAATATCTTTTGTAATCTTTTTGACAATCAACCAATCCATACCACCATCACTTTCATAACATTCTCAAGACCACATTCAAATTTCACTTCCTCTATTAATCCTTTTGTATCACTACATCTCAGCATCATAGTTTCCTCTGTAAGAGATCCATAGTTTATATTGCACAGATCTTTTGTGTAATTTAGTTTCTTTATGCCTATTTTTCTTTTGTTCATCCCTGAGCTACAAATCACCTAAGGACAAAGAATCTACATGCTATCCTTTTTTTTTGATCACACAACACACTTGGTAAAGGATGATGTACATATTTATTCATAAATATGGAATGTTCCCTTTCAAGCATCAACATGAGTGACTATGTGTTGTTATATTGCCTTCAATTGTATTAGTGAACTTTTATTTACATAGGTTTATATGTAGCCCAGAAATGAGCAGTTGCAGAGTAATTCTTCTGATCTTTGATTCCATTAAAAGTGAATGTCAGGGATAACTCTAGTGCTCACTTGGAGGGGCTCATATTCTTGTCCACAAAACAAAGAAAGTAGCCCTTTTCAAGCTCTGTTCCATACTCCTCCCCAGTTCTATCCTCTTTAAGGTAGAATGCTGGGTATAACCTCAGGCAAATGGGGTTACTTAGTGAAAGTTGACAAAAGAGGTGGCGATATCTTCTTGAATATACATGAAGCCCTTCCTCATGCAAGACAGAAATAGGGTGGGAAGAGAATGGAGACAGTCTACAGGTCTGGGACCTGCTCTTTTTCAATACCCACATGCCAGTGTGGTATTTTTTGTTTGTTTGTTTGTTTGTTTGTTTTCAGATTTATTTGTTTATGAATACAGAACTGGGGTATAGGCCAGAGTTGCTGGAGTAGAGAGCATTCCCCAGAGACAGGCCAACTGACAAAGTACATTGCTGAGGGGAGCAGCGGGCAGGTCAGGAGAGGTCTACCATGCCATGTTGGTCACCTCCAGGGCAGGGATCGAACTCATGCTGAAGTGGCTTTAGCTTCTTAGTGCTGTGCTTAACCACTGCACCACCAAGTTGAGCCCCCAGTATGATATTTGAAGATGTCCAAGAATACATAATTCCAACTTGGTCTTCCAAGTAGCTATGAAGTTGTATTTGTCAATGTAAGTTATTAGACTATGCTTGATTTTACACTATTAACATTTGATTCATGTCTTTTAAATATTCAAATGTATGTTGTGTGGGCCAAAATTGAAGTACCTTTCCAGGTCCCACATATACTAAGGGCTGGCTTAGGTAGCTAACTTCTGATTTTATGTTTACTTTAGAATTGTAAGAAGTGATTATATAGTTATACAATCCTTGTTTTTATTTTACAGAGTCAATTATAAGTTTTTGTTTCACCCATTAACTTTGATAAAGACCTTATTCCTTTTACTAGTGAAAGAAGTACTCAGGTTTGGAGGCAATTAGATTTTTCACAATGTTTGATTTTCTTCACATATCAAGATTTATTTAGCAACAAGTAAACATGAACTTAGTCTCTTTATAAATAGTTTTCTTTCCCTTCACTCCAAAATTAAAATAATAACATAGAATAACACAGTTTATAATGCTTATACTTTAGCACCTTTTTTAATATAAAGTAATGTAAATCTCCAGCCTGGTAAGATCTACTATGAAAATGTACTTTCAGACGTTATATCATTAAGCAAAACTTACATTCTCCAAGCATAATCTATGTGACATTTCCTCTCTAGGAAAAAAGTTGACCATATTTTAAAAAGTAACAATTGACCATGTCTTAAAAAGTTTGTTCTTAGAATCAGTAAGTATCTTTAATATAATATAAATGATTAGACAGAGGTTCCTTTTAAGTATAAAAGTTTTTCAACCTTTTAACCATTTCTAACTTAAATTCAGGGTATAGTTAATGTCTTTAACATTTGTATGTGTAATATAAAGGTATCTACTTAGAGGCAGCTTGATTAGATTTGGATTTTAAAAGTCACCGCACAGTGGAGAGAAAAAAATGAAAGAAGAGCTAGGTGTTGGTTCTGAGTTCGACTTTTGGGTAGCTTGCAAAATGGTATGCAGGTAACTCACTACTGAAGGAAAATTATACACATGAAAATATTCACATTGAGGGCCCTTCCTGGTGGTGCATCGGGTTAGGACACAGTCCTGCAAGCTGCCCGCAGCTGCTTCAGTGGGAGTTCGATCTCCAGCCTTGGAGGTGACCCACATAGTGGGGCAGACCTCTCCTGACCTGCCCACTACTCCCCTCAGCAGTGTACTTTGTCCACCTGCCTGTTCAGCTTCCCAATTCTGTATGAATAAATAAATAAATCTTAAACAAAATTAAAGAAATATTCACATTGAATTTGAAACATTTTTCACACCTGTCAAAATCTCTTCTTACTGATATATTCATTAGGCAATACTGTCTATGTCTTACAGAAAACAATTTAATCTGTTGGTTTTATTAACTTGTATATATATGACAATGGAGACGTTCACAAGGTTATATTTTCACTTAATGAATATCTGTACTAGCTTATGCCTTATTTTTTACTTTATGCCAGATTAATATTGGCATTTTACTCACCATCTAACAGGCCTACATTTCAGCATATTTATCATCCCCATACTTGTAATTTAGGAGTGAACTATGAGAGAAGGAGTGAGAGAAAGAGAATAAATCTAGGGGAAATTTTAACTGTTTTAGAGAGGGAGATACATGCATTAGTGCATTTAATATTTCTATAACAGTACTTTTGGAGAATATATATCTGTATACACCATAAGTTCAAATAATATACTCAGATATTTTAAATATAGGTACCTTGTAATATTTTAAAGGGCACTAATGACAATAGACCATTTTGGTCTTTGTTGGTAGAATTTGGTGGTGGGTGCACTATGGCACTATTAACTAGTATCCCAATACTATCTCAGTTAAAAAATAATTTTAAAAGTAGGCCATTTAAATAATAGCATGTTTTAGTCCACAAAAAAAAGGAAACAAAATATACAAACAATTTAATTTTTATACAGTCCTAGAATTGATTCCAACATAGATGAAAAGATTCAAAGCAAGTTCTGCCATTCTTCAGCATATTTCTGTCATTATCTTAAAGGGCATCTTTTGAATATTTCCACATTCTTTAAGTGGTAGATAACACATTAGCATTATCTAATGAATATTAGCTAATGAACAGCAACTAAGATGAATGTTCTCTATTAAAGATGAACCTTTTTCTTGAGTGTCTTTTTAAAGAAACATAGAACAATGACCATCTTCTATATGAGGATAGCAGAAATAGACCCATTTGACTTCAAACTTTTATACATAGATATTGTCTATCACTGCTAAATTTCAAAAGTCAAGCCCCCACCCCATGTCTGGCAGGCAAGTTTGGGAGGCCTGAATTGATAAAGGAAGTAGATGGAACTGCAATGGGAACCAAAGCATTAAGCTGATGTTCCAAAGATCTTCTGTACTAATTAAAGGCGTCAGTCAGAACACACCTGACTAGTCCCCCTAACTAGTCAGTAATGCTTAGAGATAAATAGAGCTTCAGGACCCTCAAATTTTGTACAACAGACGCCTCCTATCTTGTCCACTGCTTCTCTTACAGTTTTCAGTTCCAAACTTTTTATTTTGTTCTTCTGTTTCTTCATATAAAACTTTCATTTGTTTTGTTTCAACCATGTTAATAATTGTAGGATGGTGACTTAAAATTCTTTGTTGAATGAAGCTAATCTATGTATCATTCCCTCGTTAGCATATGCGGTCCTCTCCTTCAAAATGGAATTGTCTTCTTGGTAGGTAAAGGAATTTTTAAAGTATTCAAAGTGTTTTGGGATACTGTGATATACACTCTGTATTTTATTTAAATTTCACATAATAAGATCTCTGACGTGACTTGGGGTGAAAGTGGGGACTACCTTGTTATTGCTCTGTTGGGGTGAAACTCTAGGTATACAACTAAACTGTCCTTGGAGAACAGAGTTTCTTGGTGGTGTTCCCTGAATGACCTTCACAGGAGGGAGGGCATGTCACTGGAGACCTTGTGTTTTTATCACTTGATGGTGATGGCAGTTCCATTTTCTCACTTGGACTCCTTTGATACCACCTTGATAGGGAAGGAAAGAGCCACACTGTTACCAGTTGGTAGGAAAATCCTGCATTCCCACTTGACCTTCTCTGTTACTGTCGAGGCACGTATCGGTACAAGTTGCTACACATCACCAAATAGAATAACTCTGCATAAATATAAGGCAAACTAAAAATATAGATCCCTTTAGATATGTTCCATTAAATTATAATGTATATTTATAGGGTATGCTCAAAGATGCGTTCAGGGTGTGTCTTAAAAAAGAAACTAAAAGTTTAGTTCTCACCATTATGTTAAAAGAATTTAACATGTATAGAATGAGCATCATCAAAAATTATGAAAGTCCCATTTAAAATCTCATTTGTTTTTCATTGCTCAACATGAAAATTTAGCTGTTGCTTTCTACTACTAAATATTCAGCCCCCCTCAAAACAACTTGAATGTATGCTAGCATTATCATTTGCTTATATTAGTACTACTGAGATTGCACTTAACACATTCTGGAAAAGAATTTCCAACAATTGTCTATTTTCATTTCTTTAAAATATTTCAAAAATTTTATACCGTAGAGAGAAAAGTTATTTCAATCTTCTAAAGTAGTTTGTAAAATTCAGTGTACAGATTAGACAAAATATGTACAAGAAACAAGGGAGAAACCTTTCTAAACAGCTCTACTGATAAAGAAGAGATACAATCCTCTCTTTTGAGTAGATTCACTGAGGCAGTGCATGTAGTAGTCAAAGGAATAAAAACCAATAAAAATATGATAGATGAATAGAATAAAAAGCATCCAAGGGTCAAGTGCCAAGTCCTCTCTGCTGATTCCAACTGATATTTCTTTCCCTTTTTTGAACACAGATGAAGACTTTCTGTTAAGTATTATGCCTATATCTGACATAAATGTTTCCATTTGCAATTTTCACATTTGGTACTTTTAGTTTACCCCATTTTTCCCCTGATTTTCTTCTCCTTGACTCTCCCAAGCATTTTTACTATGTACTGGATTCTGCCTTTCCCAGTGGTTGGAATATAAACATTTAACAATATATTAACCTGATTACTTGTTCCCCATATAAACAATATAATGACCTATATGAAAGGCAAGCACAATATTTGTGCCAGTTTATTCCTAGCTTTGTGCAGAGCTTATGTTAACCTTTAAATTTGTTATAGTAAGCTAATACAAAATGTTGCCATACATTTATTTATTGTAGCATTAACACAAGAGAGCATATGAAACTTGTGCAGCCTATACTTTCACCATTCTAAGGTGTCTATGCAGATCATTATGTATTCCTCACCACAGGTCAGTTGCTTAGCGACCAGAGAAGTGCAGAACTACTAATTGAAAGTATTCGGTATTGCTGGCACTGCTTTCTGCCTTGCTGCAGGACGTTGAACTTAGAAATAGCAGAGAGTATGTCAAATAAAAATGTTACAAGGGATGAAAGAAACCCAGTTACAATATTATTACACTAAGTGGTTATTATTTAAGTATATATAGTAGCTTTGTTTGTAAAATATTCTGCTGTTTCTTTCATATGAATTCTTAAAATGGATTTTTATCCTTAAGAATCATATACACATTTAGTAAAAATCATAGTTGTAGCCTCTATTAAAAGTGAAAAGGAGAAAACAAAAGAGAAAAATAAGAAATGGAAAAAGAAAAAAAATGTAGCATTACGTTAGCTTCCAATTCTTTGGGAAAGTGAAAATATAGGAATGGATTTTCTGGTTGTATATTTTATTTCATAATGAAAGCAAATGAGGAGAAAAGGAATGAGAAGAGTGAGGAGGCAGAGGATGAAAAGAAAGGAAAGCTTGAGGAAATTGAAGAGGCAGAGGGGAGCGAGAGAGGAGGAGGAGGAAAATTGTGAGGAAGCATATGAGGAAAGGAAAAAGAACAGAAGTAAAGAAGAAATTATTCAAATACATAAAGGAAAGAAAATGGAAAACAAACCAAAAGTAGCACACTGTAATTATTTAGAATGATAATTTTATGCTAGTCTTTCCAACTTTCTAATGGAGAAATGAAATAAAATAAAGGTTATTTTCTCTTCCCTCCATGCAATATACCATTTATGTCTCCCTGAAAATAAATGCAATTATCATATGTTTCATGTAATAGGGAAGATTAGCTCAGAGAAAATGTCCTTCACAAGAAACAAGATTGTTAACAAGTTCCCTCTATTCCCTTGTTAACGTATTTGCTACAAGAATTCTAATTTAATTTTGTGTGTAGTTATGTACTTATTTTTACTCTGAATTATTCACATTCCACAGGTATACATGCACAAATGTGTATGTGTTTGTGTGTGTGTGATTTGAATAACTGTTTTCTTATTAGAATTCATTTGTTTGTTCAATAATCAGGTCTCATTTGTGTTTTTTAAGCAGATCATACCTAGCAATGACGGAAATACTGTGTATATGACAGCAGGATGTTTGATGGTTAACTATATTCTTTATATGGATTGCAAATACAAAAAGCAATATATAGTCAATGTTTAAAAGCAAAACTGGTCAAAATTGTCAATATCCAGATGCTATTTCAAGATTCCACAGAGTCATTATCAATATCAGCTTCCTGCAATGAATTGAAGACAAAAAAAAAAGTGATAAAATAAATGCTTTTACTCTGTGCTGTACTACAACACAACATTTTGAAATAAATTTTAGAGATTAGGTTGTCATAATCTATGTCTCATAAAAGCTGAATATACAAGATGCTAACGTTCAGTTCTTTGCATTTTAACTATATTTATACATAATTATAACTTTCTTTGTGTGTTCATGAGCAGTAGTATCTTTTTTTTATAGGTGACTTGCATTTCATTCCCTGCCCCCCCCCAGACTTAAAGTTAATGGAAGACAGGATTGAAAAAGCTACAGAAGAGTTGATGGAAATCCTTGATTGATGAGAAGTCAGACCTGCTTTTGCTATAGCTTACCAACTGACATTCTATCCATAATATGTTTTGTCATTCTTGTTTTAAAAATAAACACACAGCTATAGTACTAGATGATTACAGTTTTCTATTGCTGCTTAACAAGCCACTCCAAAACATAGCAGCTTAAAACAACTAAACAATAAGCACTGATCTACTAACAATTCTGCAATCTGGGTTGGACTCAGCTGTGTGGCTGGTCTCTCCTCCAGATGGTGTTGGCTAGGTTTTCCCATGTGTTTCTATTCAGCAGGGAGCTCCACGGGGTCTAGAGAATATAAGATGATGATCACACTCATATGTCATGGTGGAATGACTGGGCTAGCCAGGCCCTCCTTTCTTGGTCTTTCATTCTCTTCAGCCTTTTCCACCAAAGACTCTTTAATTCTCAAGAAAGACCTCCTGGATGTACTTGCATAGTGGGTTAAGTCTAAGAGGGAGTAATAATACAATAAACCCTCCTTTGACTTAGGATAGGAATTTGTAAAATATCCCTTCTGCTGCACTCTCTTGATCCAAGTAGTTCATAAGGCCCTTTTTCAGATTGGAAGTACACTTCCAGGACTATAATTTAAAAGCCATCATAATCTATTAGGGACCATTTGTAAAAATATGTGTTAAAGTTAAAGTTTTTGAAGTAAAACTGTTCTATATGCAATGGCTCCTGACAGTTGATTCTTATAGACGTCATAACAAATTACCACAACCTCGGTGGCTTAAAATAACAGAATTTTTTTCTCTTGAAGTTTGGAAAATCAGGCATCTAATGTCTTAAATGTTTGCAATGTTAGTTCCTATCAGAGACTAAGAGAGAACCCATTATGTGCTGTCAGCAATTTTGCATGCTACCCTATTAATAGATATATTGCTTCAATCTCTATACCTTGGTTTTCACTTTGGTCTTCTTTGTTTCTGTCCTGTCGATTAATAGAATAGTCATAACTTAATTTAGGACTCATCATTAAATTTAAGACTCATCATAATCCAGGATGATTTCACCATAGATCCTTACTTTATTGACATCTTCAGAGACCATTATTCCAAATAAGGTCACGTGAAGTTCTGGTTGGATATATCTTTTGGTGAACTAAAATTAGCTAGTTCTCAGTATAATTCTCTATCAAATTTTACATTTCAGCCATGTTATAGAGTAACATCTACTACATAGATAGTAATTAAAAATTACCATTTGACATGGTATTAGAAGTCTGAGCCAGAGCAAGTAGACAAGAGAAAGAGAAATGTATGCAAAAATCTAAATTTGAAAGAGGTAAAATTGTCACTATTTGTAAATGATGTAACAACATAACTTGAATCCTAAAGCCTTCACCAAATTAAAAGGAAAAAGAAATGATTGAAATGGTAAATCAGTACAGTAAAATAATAGGTTGCAAAATCAATTTACAAAAATCATTTGTATCCCTTTATGCAAACAGTCAGCAGAAGGAGAAAAATCAAGAAAACAATACCATTTACAGTTGCATTAAAAAAAATTAAGTACCTGGGAGTAAATTTAACAAAAGCGGTGAAAGCCCTGGATAATGAAAACTATACATCAATGTTGAAATAGAAAAAAACAGAAAAATGAAAGGTATTCCCTGTTCATGAATTAGAAAAATTAACATGACTAAAATGACTACCTTACCTAACACAATATCAATATACAGATTAAGTGCAATCCCTATCAAAGCTTCAATGGCATTCCACTCTTCGAAAAAAGAGAACATTACTGAAATTCATATGAAACCACAAAAGATTTTAAATAACCAAAACAATACTGACAAAAATGAAGGATAGAAGTATCACATTCCAAGCTAGAAACTATACTACAGAATAACCAAAACTATGGTACGAGGAAAGACAAACAAACAGAACAATGAAATAAAGTTGAGATCCCTGAAACAAATCTACACATCCATGGGTAGTTAATCTATGACAAATGAGCCTGGACAATACACTGCAGAAAGGAAAGTCTTTTCAACAATTAATTTTGGGTTGTTGACAGTCACATGTAAAAGAATGAAACTAGATCACTATCTCACACTTTATACAAATTTATTAGAGACTTGAATGTAAAATGTGAAACCATAAAATACATAGATGAAAACATAGGCAAAAAACTCCACAACACTGGCTTCAATGATACCTTTTTGATTCATCTCCAACAGCAAGAAAAATAAAAGTATATAAACAAATGGGTCTATATAAAACTACAAAGCTTCTGTATAGAGAAAGAAACTATCATTAATTGAAAAGATAACCTACTGGGTGGAAATAAAATTTCCATATCCTACATTTGACAAAGGGCTGATATCTAACATCTATAAAAAAAATTTTTCCAACTCAACAAAATAGAATATCAAAAACAAAAAAATAACCCAATAAAAAATTGGCAGAAGAGTTAATTAGATATTTCTCCAGAGATGATGTACAAATAATCAATAGGCACATAAAAAAATAATGTTGAGCATCAATTGTCATCAGGGACATGAAAATCAAAACCGCAATAAGATACATCACTTCACACTTGTGAGAATGGCCCATGTCAGTAAGACCAGAAACAATATTTGTGGATGAGGAGAAAGAGAAAACAGAAACCCTATATGTTGTTGGTGGGAATGCAGTCAGACCCAGCGCCTATGGAAAATAGCATGGAGGTTTATCAAAATATTAAGAAAATAGACCTACCGTAGAATCTGTCTACCCAAAAAATATAATATATATATCCAAAAAATATAATATATAATATATTTTGAGTAGGTAGCTACTCAAAAAATGTGATTCAAAGGGATGTGTGAGTTCCTGTGTCCATTGCATCACTGCTTACAATAGTCAAATCGATGTGCCCAAGGGAAAATGAGTAGATTAAGAATATGGACACAATGGAATAGTACTCAACAATAAAAAGGTGGGGGCCCTTCCTGGTGGCACAGTGGGTTAAAGCACAGCACTAAGAAGCTAAAGCCACATTAGCATGAGTTCGATCCCTGCCCCAGAGGTGATCCACATGGTGCAGCAGACCCCTCCTGACCCACCTACTGCTTCCCTCAGCAGTGTACTTAATCAGTTGGCCTGTTCTACTCCCCATTCTGTCTTTGGTGAATCCTCTCACCACCCCAGCACCTCTGGCCTGTACCCCAGTTCTGTATGCATAAAAAAATTTAAAAAAAAAGATGAAATTACCACTTGTGACAATGTGTATGAACTGGAAGTAATTATACTAAGAGAAAGAAGACAGAAAGAGAAAGACAAACACTGTATGGTTTCTCTTACCAAAAACAAGTCCTAAAATTCTGACTGTAAAACTGAGTCTACCAGGGGGAAAGTGAACTAAAGAAGAAAGGGGTAAAATGTACTATGGTGTGGGACTATTGGTGACTTGGTGATGGATATATCATGGTTGTATATACCTGAAGCAATTGGATCTCCTATTTCTGATTCATGTGTGGTGTCATAAACAGTTTCATCTTAATCAAAAATTATAATAAATGCAAAGAAGAAAAATCTCATATCACCACATATTTAGGACAGCATTTCTCAAAGCATAGTCCTAGGAAACTAGCTGTTTTATTCTATTTGTAAAGCATTTCTTTGTCATATAATTTTAGAAAGTGCAGGTTACTATTAATATTTTCTATAGATACACATAGTCTATTTGTTTATTAAACAGAAACCATATAAGAAAAAATAACTAAATTTTTAGGAAGCATAAGTAATTCCTAAAGATATATGGATACTGAATATATCCAATTTAATTTAAATAGTACTTATCAATAACTCAGAAAACCTGAGTCATATGTCTCAAAACTACTAATCTGAACTGTTGCATAGAATATATGATAATAATTTCTAAAATAAAACATAACAAAATCAACATTATAAATTACTGTAATTTCTATAACCTCTTTCCTGTTCTTGAGCAATCCTTTTCAATACCTGAAATTTTCTTTCTTCTTTTTCTAGTTAACTCCTATTTGTCCTTTAGAACTCTAATTAGAAGTTATTTTTTAAAAGAAAGCTTTCTTTAATTCTGTAAAAATTCAGTTAGATGTTCTATCTGTAAATATATGTATTTTTTAATTACTCCTTATTCTTTATATAGGACTAAAAAACTTGACATTAATTAACTTGGTTTATGTACTTTATTTAGTATCTGACATAAACTCATTAAATCATGAATGTTATTTGTCATCCATGACTAGGGCATATCTGGTATTCAATCAATATTGAATGAATGAAAGAGAAAATTTAACAAGGGATATAAATAAATGAACATAGGTAGTATACATAATGTTGGAAGGTATTTAGTTATGAAATTTTTTACATGGGAATTGCTTCATGTTTTCAAAATAATGTCATGTAAAGTCTTTTATTTCCTATCATTTGCAATAATCAACCTCAGAATGTAATTTTTTTCTTTTGTGAATGTAAAACACTGGACAATGGCCAACAGAGTTAGAAAAAAAAAACCTCAGCTATATCTCATATGACCCTTAGTAAAACAAAGTAAAATTTAAATCCAGTTAATTCAATTTCATAACTATATTCATTTGTTGTATTGGGATATTTAATTTTCTCCAAGAAACAGTGCCACATTTGAGCAATGTTTTTTTTGTGGGTGTTCAAGGACCTTTCAAGTTAGACAAGAGTAGGATACTTGATCACCCTGGGGCAATAGGTATACCTCCCAGGTATGGCCTGGTATGCCCAGGGAGCTTGTGCTTTGCCCCCCAGGGACTGATCAGTACAACATCTTGTTAGTGAGATTGAAGCCATGGGTGGGTGTTGGGAGTATCTCAGTGGACTCCACTCTCCCTAAAACCTCAAATCCAGTATTCAGTTTGACTCACTATTTTCGCTGTCAATAAAAAGGCCAGTGTCGGCCCTCCCTGGTGGCGCAGCGGGTTAAAGCACAGCACTGAGAAGCTAAAGCCACCTCTGCCTGCGTTCGATTCCCGCCTGCCCCGGAGGTGACCACATGGTGTGGCAGACCTCTCCTGACCCACCCGCTGCTCCCCTCAGCAGTGTACTTCGTCGATCTGCCTGTTCTGTTCCTCACTCTGTCTCTGGTGAAGCCTCTCACCGCCCATGAGCCTCTGGCCTGTACCCCAGTTTGTATGCACAAATAAATAAATCTTTAAAAATAAATACATAAATAAAAAGGCCAGTGTCCTGCATCCTACAGCCTGCTCCACGACTCCCTTTTCTTTCTTTATCACTGTGGTGTTGTTGATGCCACACATTTTGAAAAGAACAAACAAACAAAATTAATAGTCTATTGTGTACTTTACTTTTTTATATCCCTTTCCATACTTTGTTCAAAAAAACAATAGCCCGATCATTTGTTTACTCTGGATTTATTGAAGTATTTGTCCCACTAAAGTATGACATCATAATGAAGTGCATCAACGGAGAAGTAAATGTTTAGACAGTGGGTGTATACTTTCCCACTAGTGAGATATTTACCTCCAGACTTTCTGTCTCCTCCACTACTAGGACAAACATGAGAAATCTCATTTAATTGTGGAGTAACTACCATAAAGTTGGCCACTTTATGTTCAAATATTTCCTAATTTCATATCTAAATACTTTTGTCAATATAAGGCAAGTTAGCACATTATATTCTATATAAAAATAAGTTTTAATGGCAGGCATTTCTAATAAGTAATAAAGGTACTATGGTATAAAAATTATTCTCATAAAAATTTTATTCATATTATCCCTGATACTAAGTTGCAATTTAACCAAATAAAGTTAGCATTTCCCTGAATATCACTTCAGAAAAAATAGAAGTATTCCCAAAAGGTAATTAATTTACCTGATTCATTTTATGATTTATACTGTTAATAATCTTGGTCATTGGTTGAGAACTAGAATATTTAATATGTTCTTAAAACTCTATGTTACTTGTACAGAGTACATTTAAATCATTATGTTACATTTTTATTCCCATTTAAAGGATTTTTCATTTATTTTTTCCAAATTTGGTTATAATAGCAAAGGTGCACATTTGTGGTCGTCCTATTGCCAATTGTAGTGGTGCATACTAAGTCACATTTTGTAAGTTAATGGCAAACAAAATAATGTTCAGGTTTCTAATATACATAGAATAAAAATTTGAAGCAATGGTCCCACAGAAAGAACATATTTTTGATATTTTTTTGGGGGCACCAACAACCTGTGAAAGTCCATCTAAATGAATCCAGGGACACTAGTTCCATAAACTAACTGCCACAGATTTCTTTACTGCATGTGAATATTTTCCTGTTTTAATTTGCCAGCAGAGAATTTACCTAAGAAAGGCAGGTGCTGTTTTATGAGGTGATAAAACACTTACATGAGACTCTTTGTTTGCCTTGTCATAATTGCATGCATCCCAAATACAGTGCTGCAGTTTCAATAAATTGTATGGGAAAAATAACAACTTGGTTTACATCATTCTGAATGTAAAACCTCACAAACCTTTAGCTACACTGTAACCCTGGAACTTAACACTTGGTAGCTTGTAAAACCTAAAATATTCTATTACTTCTAATAAATCTAAAGATTTTAGGTTGTGCTCAGTGTGCTTAAATCTCTTTTGAAAGATGATATACCTAGCAGAAAGGACTTGAAAATAGTTTTGTTTCCCATGGAAGTTTGGAAATCTGTTAATTCCCTCAATGTTCTGCTTGCACATCTTTCATGCATTGTTTTCCATTACTTATTTCTCCTCACACACATGCAGGCTATTTTGTTGCCTATTGTGTGTACTTGGCAGATTTTCTGGGCACAGTGCCCAGTTGGTTTAATGTGAGTTTATTATTGTCTGTAGCATCCTTGATTTTGTTTTGGAGATGGGCATTCTATAAATTATTTATGATTATTATTGCACTTTAGATTCCACTTTGCTTTTGGAATTTAGAAACAAAGAATGAAGGCTGAACCCAGTGGGTAATAACCAAGATAATCAAAGCTATACCCAATGCTCGACTATAAGAGAAGAGAGTAAAAAAAAAAAAAAAAATGTTTTGGCATAAACAAAGCAGTATTATTTATTTCTAAATCGGTTAAAGTAAACAGAGGTATACATGAAGGACTAAATATATCGCTACACAAAATACTCATCACTTATTACCCTTTAAACATCCAAATATTACCAGTAAGTTTTTTCGAATCAATATTCATTGGTCAAACGCATTAGTGCTAACTTGTCTCTTCTAATTCACAAGAATTTAATTTAATAGATTAAATAGAACATTTAATAGATCACTTATGTATTCACCTCTGAATTTTGAGTAAGATAAAGTAGTGAGACAAAAATAATGACAACAGGCCCTCCCTGGTGGCGCAGTGGGTTGGAGCCCTGCACTGTGAAGCTAAGCCAAGCTGTGGCTGCTTCAATGCGAGTTCAGTCCCTACCCTGGGAGGTGATCCACACAGCAAGGGAGACCTCTCCTCTCTCTCCCACTGCTCTCCTCAGCAGTGTACTTTGTTGATCTGCCTGTTCTGCTCCCCACTCTGTCTCTGGTGAATCCTCTCACTGGCACTGAATATCTGGCCTTTACCCAATTTCTGTATGCATACATAAATAAAATCTTAAAAATAAAGAACAAACTATTCTCATCAGATTAAATATATATATATAGAGAGAGAGAGAGTGAGAACAGAACTATCATGTCTAAAAATAAAAAAAAAATCATGTATAAATCCTTTACATGTACATATTTTTTTTTTTTTAAAGATTTATTTATTTGTGCATACAGAACTGGGG
>NW_004567114.1:53041792-53086600 GCF_000260355.1 Condylura cristata | reverse complement strand
AAAAAAAAAAAAAAAAAAAAAGCCAAAAGTTCTTGTGGTAGGGAGGTGAGCTATAATTAACCCATTGCATGGGTAAAAGAAATTTCAATTTTTACCTTCTAACTGTAATGTTTCAGATTTTGAAATTAGTGTTGAACTAAGAGAAAATATCTAAAAATGTAACTTAAAGGATTTCCTTTAAGAATTGTTGAATGAATATCATCTTATTTTACTGTAAAGCAAATTATACTGATTTTCAATTATCTTCACTCTAATGAATGTAAAAAATGTGAACTATTTTATTTTTCAAAATCATTCTCCCTTCCTCTCAATTATGTTTTCTTTTTTCTTTTCTCTCCCCCATCTATTTTTTAATTCATTCTTCTGAAAAACACATCTGAACCTAAGATATTGATATGCTTTGCTGTAAATCTTTGTTTTCTTAGAACAAAAATGTTTTCTATATTTTTATTATTCTTGCATTGATTTGACTTTGGGCTTAATTTATATGCAAAGCAAATAATTTACCCAAACTTGTAAGGGATATGCATTATCGGAACACAACACCTGCAGGACAAAAGAGAGGTTAATTTCATTGTTGCTCCAAAGCAAAAGATCATTATGGAGCCTGCAGTAACCAACCTCTGTGAAATAGCTGCATTAGTCATTAACTTTCCAGCACTAAATTTCATATCAAACTCAATTAACTACTACATAGCTTTTAATGACAATATTTTTTCAGATGCAGCTCTTGTTTACTAATAAGATTTCACATCATGACTATCAGTTCCATTATTTTCTTCATGTTAATATTCAAGTCTTGATCTTCTCCAAAGAAAATGGGCAATGAAAATAGCATTTGCCAAAAGTTCTCCTTGAATTATGCTTCAACATTTAAAGTGTTTTAATGTAATGCTTTAGAAGCTAAAGGGTACAATTATATAGGAAACCAAAGTCTTCTAAGTCTATCCCCAGGATTGATTAAGTTTGGTCTTTATGTATATTTTCCTACAACATTGCTTCTGTGTTAGAATTTATCAGGATCAAAACCATCTAAATTAGAAATGTCCCTTAGTATATTTTTATCTCAATGGAAGTCAAACCCCTGAATAACAAAAAGGCACAAAATTAATGTCATCAGGAAACAATTTACACAGCTAATTAGCATAGCATTCTCATATAAAAAGACAGATGGATTAAGGATCAGGTCATTCATAGCCTGCAGTAAACTGTTTCAGTCTTTAATCCCCTGCTGTTACCTATCCATGGGTACTCTTTTTAGACTTAGATAGATTCCTGGAAAGATTTAGATGCTCTTATAGATTGATTTGCCCTGTTCATTTAACTTTTATTGATGATACATTTAATTATTCTTTTACTAAAAACAATATCTCAAATTAGGTAGTTGCTGAATAACTGAAATAAAACCATATTTGAACATTTCTTATATAAAAGCTTTTACACCAGACACTGACAATATACACACTCACACACTTACTGCTCTGCTATGCTTAAGAATCAATTCCTGATTTGAAGATAACTATATGAGTTAGTTCTTCAACAAGAGTTGAGTCTGTGAGTGATGTACACACAGCATCCAAGACAATAAGTACATCATAACAGCAGCTACTAGTAATCAACTATGAAAATTCTCAGAGAGACGTAATAGATTAATTCTTAGGGAGTCAGAATAGGTTAAGATTTTCATGAGTCTTCTTTAAAGTATTTCCAACTGTCCATATCTAAGAAAAGCATCACTCGAAGAGTTTGATCTAGTAAGTATTTTTGAGGCAGAAAAGAAATCATCCCACCTTCCTCTTCTCTATGTTCTCCCTGGACTGAACATGTAATCAATATAACAACAGCAAAGGAAAAGTAATCAATTTAATAACACATGTTTTGAGAATTTACAGAGTTTACATAGTGTAAATTCTAAGGAATAATGAAGTAGACCAACAGTGTAAGACAGGACACTTCACATGATAGACTTCACTCTGAAAGAAAGATGAGATTATTAGAGAGATCATGTTTACTGATAAACTTACAATTGGGTGAGACATCCTAACTTTTATTCTAGATCATAAAAGGGAGAGCAGTGATTACTTCTTTGATAGGAAAAGAGGTTAAGCATGGGGATGACGGTCTTTTCTTCTATTAGGGAAAGTGAAAGCTTAAGTAGCAATAGAAATTTCTCCTCAGCTCAAAGGTCTTCACTGTTTCAATAGAAAACAATCTGCATTATGGAAGTAATACTGATAGTCCTCCAAAAGCTCACAGGGTCTTAACTGTACCTCCAGTTTCCATATCAAGTTAACAAGAATACTACTATAGGCTTACTGAGAAGAGTTTACCTGGCACTTTTGGGGAGCCTGAACTCACAATAAAAACCAAAACCAGCACATAAAAAGTATTTTTCTTAAAAACAAAAAAAAAAATATTCTTTCAAAGTTCCTGGTCCTAGGGAAATAAATTATTGCCTTTGACTCTTGTACTAGTTTCTTAGGGTTTCCATAAAATAGTGCCAATAAAGGTGGTTTAAAATAACACAGATTACTATCACAGTACAGATTTGAAATCAGTGTATTGGCAAAATTGGTTTCTTCCAGACAGCTCTGAGCAAGTATCCATTCCTTGCATTTATCCTAGTTCCTGGTGGTTGCCAGGAATCCTTTGTATTTCTTCCTTAGTAAATATGTCACTCCAATCTCTGCTCTGTCATGACTTGTTCTTTCACAGGTGTCTTTATTTATGTCTAAATAGTCTCTTCTTAAAAGGACACTAGAGGGATTCCCTGGCGACACAAAGGGTTAAGTCCTAGTACTCTGAAGTTCACTCCCTGGCCAGGAGCTGACCCACATGGCACAGCAGACTCCTCCTGTCTCCTCTACTGCTCCCCTCAGCAGTGTATTTCAGTAGATCCACCCATTCTGCTCTCAGTTCTGTCTGGTGAATTATCTCACCCTTTGAATCCCACACCTCTGGTCTACACCCCAGCTCTTTTTGCATAAATAGATAAAATAAAATCTTTTAAAAAAAAGTCACTAGAATCTTTAAATTAGTACCTGTACTATTCTAATGTGACCTCTTAGTATGGGGGTAATTCCTTTTGGAGAAAATACAACTAGTATAGAATGGAAGATATTAATTTATAACATAAATTATACTGTATGAAATAAAATTCTTCAGTATGACCAGTACATATTTTCCTCCTAGTGGTTACATCTATATGTGAAGGCAAAATATAATCACATGATAGCTGTGCATATATTGTCAAAAAACTAATTAGAATAGCTAATGTCACCAAGCTAAAGTAAATGGGCATATACATTTTTGTGAGAGGAAGCATCACTATTAGAATTGGCAGTTTCACTAGGCTTATCTCAGAGTTTGTATTAACACCCAAAGAGAATGGAGATCTATTTAGACTCATCTACATCTTAGGTTCCATAGATGGCTAACTCACCTGTGGTTGACAGATTCTGTTTTCATCTATTAATGTGTTAATGAATCCAGTCCAAAATTGTAAGTTTTTTTAGTATTAGACACTTTAGGTTGCTTTAAAATTTTAAGAATAAGATGGTAGTCTTCCTATTCTTTTCTTAGCTTTAGGAATTACATATATTATACAACCCTTCTTGTTTTGCTCATGCCCCTTCTAATACATACATGCATATGTATTGTTACAGGCAACCCTGATATGAAATGGATTGCTGGACTGTGGGTCCTCACTGGTGTGCTTATTCAACTGCAGACACATAGAAAAAGGTTAATAAAGAGTTTATTTACAAAAGAAGGGGAAATGAAAAAGTGAATATTTCAGGGGAAAAGAGAGGAGGATAAGTTGGTAATGTGTCCTTCCAGTTCTGCTGATGTGGAATCCCAATGCATGATGGGAGCTAGCAAAAGCCAAAAGCGGAACCAAGAGCCAAGAAGCCAACAGACAAAGAGACTCAAAAGCCAAGAGAGCAACAGAACCGCGAAGGCCCATATATCTGGTTTTATATCAAACTTGGCTGCTTAACTCCACCCTCAGGCCAGCAATCTTCCCTTCAGTAATGATGGAATTTTAGTTTCCCCTGTCTTGATGGCTTTGGGCTGGAGTGGGGGTGGGGTCCACAAAACCTGTGGAGTTCCATCTGGGAATCCTTGCCCCCTAACAATTTCTCCTTGCCATTCCTTATAACACCGTTATCATTCATTCTGCTTATCTATATCCATTATCAACTACTTGTGCTATTTTTAATTTAAATAGTAATAGTTTAGATCAAATTAGACTAAGACAAATATTTTATTTTAAATTATTCCTCTTCTGAAAACAGCCTTTCTTTATGCAGACATAAATTTCTAACACTTTTTCATTTTCCTTCTCCCTGGAAAAAATCTTTTAACATGATGAAAAATGAAGTTACTGGCAATGCATTCTCCTAGTTTTTGGTTGTCTGACAAAGTGTTTTTATATATTTTTCAGTTTTTCATTTGGTAGATAATTTTTATAGATATATAATTTTAAATAATTTTAAGTTGAATCTCTTATTCTTTCAACACTTTAAATATTTCATCCCACCTTATTTCTTTTGTGGTATCCTAATAGAGATGGGCTATAATCATTATCCTTTTATGGCAATGCCATTTTTTTTTCTGGCATCTCTTAAGGTTTATTCATCTTCAGAGGATATTTTATGCCTAAATACTGAAATTTTTATACATTTGTAATGTTGCATATTTCAGAGTTATCTGCATTTGGGTTGGTTCTTATCACTGTGTTTTAAAAATTCTTGACTATTACTACTTAAGATACTTATTCATATATTCACTTTCTGAAATCCCAATTACATATATGTTGCAACTTTGGAAATTATTTTACATTTCTTGGATGTATCCTTTTTTTCCCATTTTTTTTCCCTCCAAGCATTTTAGTTTGAAATATTTCTCTTGAGCTATCTTAAACTTACTGTTTTTCCCCCAACTGTGCCTAGACTAGTAATGAATCCATTAAAGACATAGTTAATCTTTGTTACAGTTCTTTTGATTCCCAGTATTTCCTTTTGACTCTCTCAGTTTTCATCTCTTTGCTTACATTATCCATCTGTTCTTGCATCTTGTCTATTTTTTTCATTAGCACCCTAAACATCTTAATTATAGTTAATTTAAATTCCCAGTCTGCTACTTACAAAATATGCATCATCATTGAGTTATGTTCTGATAATTTGTTTGTCTTTTCAAACTGTGTTGCTTTCTTGCCTTTTGCCATGCTTTATCGTTGTTTTTATTGTTGTCATTGTTGAAAACCAGGCATGTTTTATCAGCAATCAATACTGGGGTAGATGAACCTTTGATGTGAGGATATATGCTAATCTGACTAGTAATTATCCTGTATGAATTGGAGGCTTCAGATTCTCTGAAATCATTGTTTGTGTCTCTCCTCTAACTTTAGTGTTCCCTAAATCATCTTTTTGAAGCTCTTCAGCTATAATCCCAGGTTTTATAGTGAGAATCTGTCGATTTCAGGGTCAAGGTTTAAGAAAGGGAAATTCTCAATGATTTTATAGTTTTAATCTCAATGTTGTGTGAACTTTACAATTTTTTTCCTGTATTATATTCTTCATTTCCCTCTCTTAAAATCATTAAGATTAGATAGAGAGTAATACATTTCCCTCTGGTGGATAGTGGTATTTATAATCTCACTTATCTGTATGTCTAAGTCATTGATTTTCAATTTATTCAGCTTTTTCTTATTGTAGGGTCAAGGATGACATCTTCCAAACACTTTACATGTCTCCAGTAGTTCAAAAGTCCTCTGAGGTTCTATTATTAAGGGTTTTCTCTCCCACAAACAATAAAAAATATTATTCTGCCTTCATGAAAAGGACCATTATCTGTACATTCAGAAGTAGCATAAATATTAGTCTTGTAGATATGTTTGTTATAGAGAACTTCCTGCTAATCAACATCCAAATATACATTTACATCAAAATTTTAAATGGGTTACCCTTCAACGCTGATGTAAGTTCAACTTACAGTGTGGACTCAAAAGTAAAAATAAAAAAAATACATTAAATAATTCACTGACCCATAAAAGATTATTTCAATTTTTATAGGAGATTAAGTGATAAGCAATTGTTCCATATTTATGTTAAATTCATCAGTGACTTTAAATATTTTAATCAGTTAAGTACATTCAGGAGGCAACCAGAGAGCAAGGTGTTGGGGAAATAGAGGCGTGAGAATAAAGAGCAGTGGGAGACAGTGGACTATGGTGGTGGGCTACTGGTGCTTTGGCAGTGGGTATGCGATGGCAGCAACATCAGAAGGGGGGAATCCTACACTTTTGAACTGGAAACAATAATATAATCTAATGTTTAATCAAAAAAATATTACCATGAAAAATTAAAAATTACGTATATTCTGCTGGTTATTTGTAAAATGAATCATGCATATTTTTTCACAAGATAGGCTGAATATAATGTAATAGTCACAGTGTAATGATTCCAAGCAGCATAGTCATATTCAATCTGTATTTTTGTGTTTACGGTCAAAAGGTGGATGATCTTCCTCAACTATCATATATATATTCCATAGGAAGAAAAAGAAATACTAGAGTTTAGGTTGATGTTCTATCCAAGTATAGTAAGTTTATTTGATATGAAAATCAATTGCATAAAATACTATTTGTTGTTGTTTTATTTGCATTGTTTTGCTTTGAGGTGCCATTGGTTTACAATACTCTTTACAATTTAGAGATATAGGTTCATATTTCTACAGATGTATATTCCCATGCCTACCAGCAAGGAAGTCACCTTCATCAATCTATGATAGTCCCTCCCCATCTGCTCCCCAAACCTATTAAAAAATATTATAAGCTTTATTTTAAAAAAATCATGGTCCTTTGTAAAGTTGTAAAAACTATCAAAGATTTTGTGTATTTTTTGGTTTTGACTTCCCATGCTATTTTCAGTTAGTCAAAATTTCATTCATAATCACATAGTTGTCATAATATGTGAGTGCCCTAGAAAAGGGTAAGTTATAAGTAAAATAATTCTAAATATTTAGCTGACATATATAAATACATATATATATATATATTTGTATTTATATATGTGTATATATATATATGGCTCAATTAAGAGAGCTGGCATAAAAGGACAATTAAATATAAAAAATTTCACCCTTGAAAGATGGATAAATAATTGAAAGCAAAGTACTTTTTCCAAATGATACATTCATGAAAAAGAAAGTAAACCTATGTACTGCAGACCTGTTCTAATATTGTTTGTGTTTGTGTGTGTGTGTTGTGTGTTTCTACTAAATGCAAAAGATGGTAAAGGAAAATGGTTTTGGCTTTTACTTCTGGTTGAGGATTGTGAAAGACAAAGAAAAGTATGTATCACATTAAAAACATAAATTCTGTATTCTGTATTTATGAACAGTAGACACTTAATGCATTGAGAAAGAGCTGATTAGTGGAGCTCTCCGAGTAAGCTTACCTTAGCTTCTCCTGTGAAAGGTTATAGAAATGCAGACATTCCAGGATAAAAAAAAAATAGTGGGAGAGAAGAGATCAATGAACGGCTGATAACGTGTTGGTAAGACAGATTGATATATATATATATATATATATATATATATACAAAAATTAGCTCAAAATAGAAATCCCCTATTCCCTATGCCTCCCCCAAATGTTTTTGAAGAATGACAAGTGAAGCTGGACTGAAAACAAAAAGTAACTAACTATAGTTTTATCATTCTCATAGTTCTTAGAAATGCTGATTCAGTATACAATGACACTTCCTCATGCCTGTCCATGCTCAGGCTGTAAGACTAGCCACAAATGCTAACCACTAAACAGCTATAGCAACAACAGAAGCAGAACTGGCTCTTGGAAGCAGATGCAGCACAGTTGCACAGAAATAAGATTTACCAAAAGTGAACTTGATATCCTTAAAGTTATGACTCTGCAGAAGACCTACTCAAACCTGGTGAAACTTGAATTATTTATTACTCACTTTATCTTTGCATAGAGAACAGAACACATTTTAAGTAGAAGAAAAAGAATAAAAATATCAGAACAATAATAAAACAGTATATCTTTATTGCCATTGCCATTGTCATTCTGTACACACTGAACATGACCCAATGAAATAAGCATTATATGTAAAGAAGCAAAATTGCAGGCAGGATCTAGGAGCCACAAAAAAAGAAGAATATCAATAGAAAACAGTGTAGTCACTAGAATTATTGGAACAATAATATAAATAATTTATATAGTTATTGTAAAATATACATGAATATAAATATGAAAATGGTAAGAATTTATAAAAATGGGTCTCAAAATTTTATTGAAATGAACACATGGATTATTAGAAATTTTAAGCATATATATAATGGATATTGGGCTATTTATTTTTATGTTTATATAAATTGGATTTTTCTAGATCTTTTTGTGTTCCAACTACCTCATTAATATGTTGTGAATAAGTATTTCACCAACTTTCCTTTTAGGCACTTAGTAGTCAAAAGAGCTAGGACATAGCCCCTCTTTCAATATGGATATTGATAGTTTTTCCTCCATTGCTCTTTACAAGTTTTAAAGGCAATATCATTTTTAATTATTTTTCAAAGGAACAACTTAAGAATATCATTTTTTAATATGCTGTCTTTTTCACTGATATACTTTTCCTTTTGTTTGTTTGTTTTTAAAGATTTATTTATTTATGCTTACAGAATTGGGGTATAGGCCTGAAGTGTGGTGGGTGAGAGGATTCACCAGAGACAGAATGAGGAGCAGAACAGGCAGATTGACAAAGTACACTGCTGAAGGAAGCAGCGGGTGAGCCAGAAAAGGTCTGCCAAGACATGTGGGTCAGCTCCCTGGCCAGGGGTTGAACTCATGCTGCAGTGGCTTCCGAGAGCTTCATAATGTGGTGCCTTAACCCGTTGTGCCACCAGGGAGAGCCCACTCTTCCTTATTTTTGCCTTTTGTCTTTGTTTCAGCATAATATAACCTTTTTCCATCTCTTTAATAGAGTTATTAATCATTGATTTTACAGTTTTATTTATTATTATAGCTTCATTAATATGACAAATATTGCTTTTTGGTTTTTATAATTCTATTTTTTTTTTTTGCAGAAACATTGGGTTACATCATAGAAGTCAGATATAGTGTTTTAATGCTTTTACTTTTGATAGAGGCACTTAAAACTTCAAATTTCTTTTAACAATGCTATAGCTATTCCCATATATGTTGAATTGTTGTGTTTTCTTTATCACTCAACTCACTTTTTATTACATGTGTTTGAGATAACATTGATTTCAAACACTGTATATAATTTAGAGGTATGGGACCACCCCCTCACTCAGGTATTATCCATCATACTCACCACCGATTCTTCACCTTGCTTCATCCCCACTCTGTTCTCTCTTTTCCCTCTGCTGCCTCGAATAGCCTAGTTTCTGCAGTCACATTTCTAGGGTTTCTTAATGATTTGACTATCTGACCCTGTGCTTTGTTTCCCTATATTCCTATATTCCTATCAGTGGCACATCGAGTGGGTATCTGCCTTTCTTCTTCTTTTTTTTTTAAGATTTATTTATTTATGCTATGCTTACACAACTGGGGTACAGGCCAGAGGTGCAGGGGCAGGGGCAGTGAGAGGCTTCACCAGAGACAGAGTTGGGAGCAGAACAGGCAGATCAATGAAGTACACTGCTGAGGGGAGCAGCGGGAGGGTCAGGAGAGGTCTGCCACGCCATGTGGTCCCTCCAGGGCAGGCGGGAATGGAACTCATGCGGAAGTGGCTTTAGCTACTCAGTGTTGTGCTTTAATCCGCTGAGCCACCAGGGAGGGCCCCAGGTATCTGCCTTTCTTTTTCTGACTTACTTCAGTTAGCATAATCCCTCTAGTGCCATGTGATTTTGTCCCAAATGGCAAGAGTTTCTCTTTTATATAGCTAAGTAGCATTCTATTGTGTACATGAACATCTTCCTCATCTACTCATCTTTCCTTGAGTACCTAGAGTATTTTCATAATTTGGCTATTACAGTATTGTACTAAATATAGGTGTGTATACATCCTTTGAATTAGTGTTTTTACATTTTTCATGTGGATACTCAAGTGCAGAATTGTTGGATCATATGGTAGAGCTATTTTTTAATCTTTTGAGAAACCTCCATACTGTTTTCCAAAGGGGACCAGTCTATATATCCAAGAGTGTATAAGGATTCCTTTTTCTCCACATCTTTAGCAACATTTATTATTTCTGTTCTTTTTTATTTGGGCCATTCTTTTCCCAGTTTTCTTTGTAATTCATTCATTGAAACACTCAGAGGCAGTTTTTATAAAGAAATTTCAAATTCAGAATTTTTTTAGTTATTTGTCTTCTGGTGTGGAACATAGTTGATGTTTATTTTTAGTTTCATATTTTCAAATTTTTGTAAGCAGAAAAACACCAGGCCAACATATCTTTAGTATAAAATATTTTCAATAAATAGTATACAAGCCATTGCTAGTCACAAAATTGAGGACTATTTACATTAACTAATTATCGTAAGTCTAATATCTTGTATTGCCAAAATGTAAAAAGAAAACCATAGAATAATAATTTTTGTGACTATAAACACAAGTATGCTTAAATGTATGCTAGTAAATGAAAATTGTGGCTAAATGGAATTAACTGCATGAATAAAAGAATTAAAAATCAGTCATAATTTTGGCATTCTGGTAGGGTAAAAAATAAAAATATGAATGCTCATTTTAGTAGACATGGAAAATTAACACTTGGCAATCAATTTTTTTTTATGTTAAAATCCCAGTGAACTGGGAATAGGGGGAATTGCCTCCATTTAATAGGTAATATATAATACCCTATAACACATACCATACTTAATGGCAAAATATTATACATGTATCATTTAAGATTCTTTATACTCAAAAACATTTCACACAATTTTGAACACTTCACATACACACACAAAATGATAAATGAATAGTCAAAAGAGTTCATGAAAAGATGATCAATATAATTAGAGATTAGAGAAATATAAATTGGAGTCACAATAAGTTTCTACTACACTTCCAATAGGATATTGAAATAAGAAGAATTCCAAATAATAAAGAGGATAAGGAGCAATGAAGTCTCTCATATACTGCAGGTTGAAATGTAACTTCCAGTGTAGAAGTTTAAGAAAACACTTAAATATATACCAGCCTAGGAACTTCACTCTTTGGAGTAAGCACAACGGAAGTTAAAACATACTTGCTAAAGGACTTATACAAGAATGCTTGTGGTAGATTTATTTATAATTGTCCAAATCTGGAAACAGCCCAAGTGTCCATCAATCAGAGAATGCATAAACAAACTGATCAATAATCTTCCTCAGGATACATACACATTGTAAGAATTTTAATTGATTATATATACATACCTAACTATTTAATATATTCAGTCTTTAAATAACCATAAAGGTAATGTAGATATTAAAGTGACAGAAATGAAAGTATTTTTAAATTTTAAGTAATGTGACTTGTTCTGAAAAATGAAATTGTGGTTAAGTTGATAGAGCAATTCTGAACCCTGTCCTCAGGCAGCAGCTGAACATTGTGCTTTATTAACCATCAACAATTTGCTACACTGCAGGCTAATGTTTATGGTTAAGGATAGCAGTGTTAATATTAATTTCCAAAGTGTCATTCTGGAGGGAAGGCATTAATTGATCTCATAAGATTTTAAACTATAAACATAATACTTTTTATTTTGCGTATTAAAACATTTCAGGCAGAACTTCAAATGCTCTTGGTAAAGGGATTAGAAGCACAATCCAAAAGTGATTTTCACTCAACGTTAACCTTAGAGGAAATTGCTTTCAATCATTCTAAAATTGAGAAGAAAGCAGGAAGATTAAATCTTCAATGTCTTCTTTCCAAGCTTTCTCATTCACACAGTTCACCCATAGGCATAGATATTCAGTGACAGTCCCATGTGTTTATAACCTTGCAGATCTAATTACTTCATTGTACTAGATATTACCCTTTCCTGGTTATATCAGGATAAAACCTTAAGTCATAGGACAAGAAATGTGGAGCATATGATTTCATGAACAACAGTCTGATTGAGTTGACAATATTCCAAAACTTGATTTTTTTTTTCAGGCAGATTCACATTTCTTCCCTCTTCTTTATAAAGCACTGACTAAAGCAGTCAGGGCCATATAAATTTTCTTCTTATATCATAACTCATGAAGTTAAATATTGTTAGCCCTAAGTAATATTTCAGAATGTATGAAAAATTCATATTTAAAAATACATATTATAGACTTTTATTAATACAGAATTCAATATCTTACTGTAGATTCCATATTGGAATCCTCTCCCTAAAATATATGAAGTTTTCATATAAGATTCTAATGTTGGATAGCTTAATGCTTCAGATATTTTGAAAAAATATAGTATTGTTAATAAAAATGAATTCCCCTATGATGGAATAATTATCTTCTATCACAAAAGTTGAAATAAACTTAATAAAATGAACATTGACAAATGCTAATAGTGAAAGATGTTGAAATAAGAGTTACAATGAATGGCATTATAGTTTGTTTGCTTTGAGAAGAAAAAGGCACAATAACAATGATATTCACATTGACTTGGTTGCAAAAACCTAAGAATAGGATAGGCATATAGGTCGTGGTTTAGTAAAAACAGAAACAAAAACAAAATGGGGATCCTATAGTCAGTTTAAGGTTTCAAAAATCAAGCAACTACCTAAATATGAAAGTGTCAGACCTTGGTTACATCACAATTCAGAATGTAGATATGGTTTTAATGATCTTCCTAGGCTCTTTTTCCTCCTTAAAGTTTGACCAGGGACCTTAAAAAAAATCAACATTTTATTTGCGTTAACTTTAATCACTTTTGCTATTTATGAAGATATTTTTATGCTTACTTTTGCTATCAATGGAGGATGATTTTCCTTTTTAGAGTAAACTATAAAAACAAATGCACACCAAGACTTAATGTGGCAAATCTTTTCCAGAAACATCAATGTTGATGTTGATAGTATGATCATGGACTGGGTGTGCATATGCAGCGATATCAATGTGTATCTCTGTTAAGTGTTCTGCTACACATATTTTAGGAGCACTTGCTGAATGTGGGTGTTCCAATTCTATCTCAATAGAATGTTATGATATTGTTGTTAGTAAATCTTACCTTCATAATAATTCCTGTATATATAGCCTATTATGAAGCCAGGGTTTTATATCTTTAGAAGGATAAATGGGAAGTTACAGATCTAGAACTATAATCAACTTGAGCTCAGGCTGCTAGTACAGGTAAAGATTTTTAATATAATCTCAAGCAGGGAATGCTTTTAGGCATGTTTTCTCAGTCAGGAGTTGAGCAGAGCATATGCACAATGCAGACACCAGAAACTAGCCTTTGGCTGGTTGAGAGATGAAGTCATTTTAAACCTAAATTCTAAATCAGATGTCATGCTGGGTGCCACCCAAACTTGTGCTTAAAATACTGTTTCAAAAGGAAGATCGAAACTCATGGAATTAAAAATAAATTAAAATTCTGGCATTTTATATGATTTTTTTATATAATAACTGATATTTCAAGGATATTGCTTGCCATAATAAAATTATTTTTATTTTGAACAATGTACAGATTTATCTGTGGACATGATTTTCAAAGATATTAATGAATAAGAGAATGAAAATTAACACTTTATATACTGAAATGATACAATTCTGAAAAATTCCTATACTTATTGCATAACTATTAAGTCCCATGAAATTTAGCCAGGTACACAAGATTATCTAAAAATGTATTATCTGAAGTTTTCAAAGGCAGAAGCTAATGAAAAATTTCTCATTTTTTTCTATCAAAAGAAGCAGCAGTGATATTACCTGCAACATAAGCTACATATTAACAAATTTAATTTTTCCATTATATATGTATATATTGTAGTCTAAATTCAAAGATGAAAAAAGGCCATTTACCCTGTCATAGGCTAACATGTGCAAGAAAGTGGATAAAATTATTATTTGCATTCATTTTTTAAGAACAAAGGTATGAACGTGTTGATTAGTCTCTGAACTAAAATTAATTTCCTTTGGTAAATAATCCTTGTGTTTCTGTTTCCCTTATTTTTTGTTTCATATTTGAATTGGAAAACGCCAATGTTACAAGCTGCTGTTACTTTTAAAAAATCAATAATCTTTTATGTGTATTCAAATTCTTTTTTGGATTCAATTTTGTTGTATGAATTAAAATTGTATTGTATGAATTAAAATTGTATAGTCAACAGCAAAGAAAATATCTAGGTTTATTTTGTAAAATGAAGTATTTTTAAAAAGTCATAGAATTAACATATGAGGAAGGTGATGAGAGACATAAGTGATAACTGATGGATATAAAAATTCTGTGATTATTAAAAGCATTGCATATCAGTTATTTAACATCACCACCATTCTAGGAATTAGGCAATTCTTAATACATAGAGCAACATGCATTTCACTAAATCAATATTGTAGATTATATGTAAACACCATTTTTAAATAAAATAACTCTGGCTAAAGTTTTGCCTGATACAGTGCAGTAAGTTTGGAATCATGGCTGAGAACTTTAGCTATAAATTAGTCAATATCTCCTATTAAAAAGCAGCTGCATTCTCTTTTTATTTGAGATCTAATTGAAGTCCAAAAGGGGAGGTCGAAATAGCAATGAATATCTAATATATTCTTTTGTTTTAGATTAAATATCATTTGTAGCTCTAAGTGACAGCTAACCACATGGTACTGTAGGGCTTTGGTGTCCACTACTTTGAAATGAAGGAACAATTTTTTGTTTGCACTATCTATACATCTGAGTCAACTTTAAATATTTTGACTCAAAAATGCTTTCTTGAAAAATAGTGTAAAATATAAGATATTAATTTTATCAGTGCTATCTTGCCATTTTTTTATAAGGAGATGAGAATTTCTTTTAAATGTTTGTTAAACTTGGTGTATAACATAATATTCTGCTTTTGATAAATGCATCTTAATTTGCAGATCTAGAATGATCCTCTTTTTCTCCCTTTAACTCTTCCACAGCTGTGATGAACTGTCCGAGGAAATATACTACTGAGGTAACTGAGCCTTATGAAATATTCCACAGTGGTGTCGCTATAACTTACTTTGCCGGTGCTATCCTTTCATTTCTCATAGACACTTGCACTTAGGAGAAATAAAATGGTCTGCATCATTAATTTCTATGCCCAAATAAAGAGTTTCTCAGCAGGTTGCACATGAGCTATTTAAACTGGAGTATTGGTAAGATGGTCATTAATTATCCAGAAATGAATCTTAAGAATGTGAAAATTAGATTCGTGAGAGTACATATCCTCTGAGAGGAGCGTGCTTAAAGCTGGACAGTGATGTACTGGCACATCCAGAAACATATAAAATAAAATGAGTGTTATTTCACACAGCCAGAGACTTCAGGCCAAAGTTTCATCATGTAAGATGATCTTAGAGCAACGGGAGGGAGAAGCATGTGTTTATTGTGTTTCATCTCTATCTAACTGAAGGTCATGAGTGTTGTTAGCTACATATATATTAGATTAAATAGAAGATTTAAAAATATATGAAACAAAACAAAGTAAGTATACTCCGTCATTAATTTGAAATTTATGAATTTCTTTTTCCTCCCTTAATATACTCAGGACTTGTAGTTATTAAGGTTTGCCCTTTCATTAGCACTTATCATAAATTTTGTTATGTTAATTCATGGGATACTCAGAACAATCACATGTCCTAAGAATATAACAGAATTCCTGCTTAGCAAATGATGAAATTAGAACAGAGAGAGTAAAGTTACTTGTTATAACTGCAATTTACAGTGAGTTCAGACTCCAAAATCTATTTTTTTTATTTGTATATGCATGGGCTACCAGCCAGAGGTGCAGAGGTGGTGTGAGGATTCACCAGAGACAGTGGGGAGCAGAGTAGGCAGATCTATGAAGTACAGTACTGAGGGGTGCATCAGGTAAGTCAGGAGAGGTCTGCTGTTGCCATGTGGGTCAGCTCAAGGACCTGGGATGGAACTTGCACTGAAGTGACTTCCACCAGCTTGCAATGCTGCATCCCAACTTGTTGCGCCACCAAGTAGGGCACCAAATCTCTTTTATTAATATCATAATGCAATAGGCCCAATTAAGGGTCATTGGGGTTCAGGGACACCTCTCCCAGCCGTTGTGTTCAGCAGATCATGAGTTCTAAACAGTGACCATTATAAATACTCTGATATAAATACTCTGATATAAATACTCTGATATAAATACTCTGATATAAATGAAAGTGTCAAAAAAAGTGATAAGAGATCATTAAGCTGAAAAAAAAAGGAAAAATCTTTATTTAAGACTCCTTTGTTTTTTATTTCATTTTTACTCTATTAAGAGTGGTCAGAATTTCCTTTAGCAACTTTTCTAGTTAGAACCTAAAACTCTTCTAGGTTTATAAAATGCCTTGTCAACTTGATACTAAATGTTCTTTTAATCATTCTTTATTTTAATTTCTCTGACAGAAGCCTTGTAAAGAATATAAAGATATAATGAATATTTCATAAAGATATGATTTATTAGGACTTCTTTGCCTTTGCTTCAAAAACTATCCATCCTTCAGAAAGCAAATACACAGAAACTGCCTGCTGGTACAATAACCAAACCAAATCCCCTAAAGGCAAATCTGGATTTCATAATAACTCCTGGACCTTATAGAGCATGGAAAAGATAGTTCGTCAATGTTCTATTAATATTTTAGCTAGCAAAGGAATATAGTTCTAAACTACCACATGTGGCTGTCAGGACTGTCAGGTATGCCACAGTAAAATTATTAATGAGTTAATTTTTTATGAGCTCCATATCTTTTTATAAGAAAATAAAATTGATTTAAGGTCCAGAGTTAAGGAAAATGCTGAAAACGGTTCCTTAGGGTACCTTGCCAATAGTACCAATTTCTTTCCAAATATTCTCTGTGAGTCACTCTCTAGTCTTGGTAATTACATGCATAGATATCAATCCAATTCTTTTATGAGTGGTGATCTCTGCCAGTGAATAACTTTTACTTTCACTACAGTTTTAATCTTATGATATAGTTTCAGTTATCTACAGTGAATTCAGACATAACTTGTTATCATCACTAATTATTATTTATAGGATAGCCAATAGATGGCTACTTTAAAGGGCAACAGACATATCTAAAGAATAGATGACGATCAGTCACTTTAATATACCTCACTCTTCTTTCCTATGACTCATTTAATATATGACTAATTCTCAGGCTGTGGGGTTCATCACTTTTAACAAAAATATAATCGAGGGCCGAATTTTAATGACCTCCTCATGCTTGTTGGTACATTCCCTCCTTTTCCAGATGTGAATTAAATGTGCTTATTGGTTACAGCTATTATTAATGTAGGCAATTAATTGACATGCTGTAATAGACAATTAGTGACTTTGTTCCAACAAAGTAGAGACCTACATATGTCACAATTTTAGAGACCCAGAAATATTTTAGGAAAATCCTGAAGTTAAACATTAATGATTTCCTATATCATTTTTGCTTGTTATTTTAAGAATTCTGCTTTGGCCTTTTTATAATATTACCTTAAAGTACCTTAAGCAGTACTTTAAGTCACAAAAATGTGAGGGAAAAAAATAATAAACTGGATGCAAAACTATTTCCTGCATTTTGCTCAAGTAATATACCAAACTTTATTTCCCCTATAAGTGACTCTCAAAGTTTATTGTACTTGATGATGGTTTAAAATGTAGGTTTCATGGCATACCCCAGAGATGCTGATTGATCAAGTTGGCGGTGTGTCACAAGGGTTTTCATTCCCAGGTGCTACTGGCATTACTGGTCTTGAGAATAGTCTTTGGGCACTGCTTGCCGTGTTAGTAGACTGATTTAAAGCACTAATTGTTTTAAAATCATGAGGCAATAAAGTTCCGATTGCAAATGTAGATACTATATTTTAGAGGTAACCTGACACTATCGAAGTAAAATGCAACCAAAGAGAAACTAATACAAGGACTCATTTTAATATTTTCAGGATTAATTTTGTTCAAGCCTTGAAAATCAAAACAGTTGGGTAAAGGAAAACAGGCACACGGATTTAATGCATGTCACATTACTAATATACTTTTTTTAAGTAAAATAAATTTAAAAGGGACAAGAAAAAAGCTTTGAAAGAAGAACATTCCTTGCTATGTAAGATGGATATTGTGTAAGAAATGCCTGTTTAACAATTAAACTCAAACTGCAGAGAGTAACTCTGCAGGTGGCACAAGTTTACAGTTACCAAAAGTGTTCCGTCTATGAGTTCTTTGCAAAATCTACCACCATAGAGCGTAGCTAATGTCAGTGCAATGTAGTTGTGACAAAAACCACTACCAACCACTCATGGATGGCCAACTCATTCTCAGCCGCAGTGGGTTTCTAAAAAGCTATTACGGTTTCTACTGACCAAAGGATCACTTAAATTTCCAAGGATGAGTTCCTTAATGTGTCACTTTTCTAGTTATGTATAACACCATTTCAACTCCAACCCTGTTATTCAGCATTTTGTTTTTCACTGTTAAATTGAAAATCTCTTGACTTTTCTATTACCCAGTGACTAAACTTTCTATCATACTGGACAAGGAAATTTTAACATGTCAATCCAATCATTCATAAATTCTGGGGAAAACAATGACAGTTTGCTACTAATTTGAGTATAGAGTTATTTATTCTTTTATATATTTATTCATTCATTCAATTAACCTAACTTTAATAAGTACCTATTTCCTGGCAGTCTCTAATAGAAGCATTGAGAACACATGGATAAATAAGACTATAGGACAGTGTGCTTTCTTTTAATGATTTATTTATTTATGCATGTAAGAACTGGGATGTAGGCCAGAGATGCAGGGGGGTGAGAGGATTCACCAGAGACAGAGTGGGGAACAGAACAGGCCGACTGGCTGAAATACACTGCTGAGGGGAGCAGCTGGTGAGGGTCTGCTGTGCCATGTGGGTCAGCTCCCTGCAGTGGCTGCAGTGAGCTTCGTGGGCTTTGCTTTAATCCTTTGTGCCACCAGGGAGGGCCCAGACAACATACTTTTTAACCTCAGTTAACAAATTATTTCATGGGGCAAAAGGCAAGATTACAATTTCACTGCCTACTGCATGCATTGTTTGTCAGGGACATGTGGCTAATTCTAACCAACAGGTAATGCTCAAAAAATATTTGGGTCACATTTGAGCTGTAGCATTTAACAGCTGTAAGAGGCCCTTCCAGATTCTTTCTGCTGCCATTAAAACAAATTACTTACTGTATTATATTTTTAAATTGATAAGACTAGTGCATCTATGATCTTCCCATTACAATTGCATTTGTTTAGAATTTTTAACTTTGGAGATGTTATGGTAGAATATGAATGACTTGATAGTCAGCTTACATCAATGTGATATTGAGATGAGCCTAAATTTCTGATTTAATATAATCATTGTATTGTACAAACATCAGTTTGTCTCAGTACCCAGATTTTTACAGATTTCAGACACTGAAGCAGAATGAGGAGATGCATGGAAGGTTGCTTCTGTCCTTAACTTTTGGATAGTTCAAGAAGAAAGCCTATGCTGTTACTTTTCACCTTCCTTGTTCTTGAAGAGATAAAAAAAAAGTGCTTTGAAGTATTTTGCTACCTCCTCTCTAAAAAAAAAAAAAACACAAAAATCCTGTCAATTTGCATTGCTTCACTTGATATTTCTAAGAACAAAATTAAAGAAAAATACTTTTGATGTTTTATAATCTTAATTCTAGAAAGACAAAATTTGAGGAAGTAGATTAATAAAGTCAAAATTATGATGTCACATATCACCAGTTCTAAGCCATAATTAAAAAGAAAACGTGTAAAATAGAAGGTAAAAATTAAAATAATTGGAAAAAATGTTGCAGTAAATATTTAAAACATATTTGAATATTAAACACACAAGTTGTATATGAATAAATCACATCATCAAAGTTTGTAGATATGCAAATATTACTATCACTGTTTTATTGAAAATTCATTAATAGCTTCCCACTTTTTACAACATATGGACCAAAAATCTGAATATGACTTAAAACAACTCATATTGTGCAGAAATTATGTATATTTTCTTCCTTATTCACAGGCTCTCCTTCCTTATGATTCTTTAACTACATCATCCTTTTTTGAAATATATTTTATTTTTATATGCGTATAAGAACTGGGGTATAGACCAGAGGTGTATGGGGATTGAGAGGATTCACCAGAAACTGGGAGTAAAACAGATGAATTGACTGAAATACACTGCTGAGGAGAGCAGCAGGTGAGACAGGAGAGGTCTGCTGTGCCATGTTGGTCAGTTTCCCAGCAGGCCTGGGATTGAACTCCTGTTGCAGTGGTTGGTGACAGCTTGATGGCAGTGTGTTTTTAACTCCCTGGTGTGCCACCAGGGAGTCCTGAGAAAAATGTTTTATAGCCTATAGTTTCCAGTCTAATTGTTTTTCCACATTTCCAAGGTTAATGAAAATCTGTGTCATAAGTAAATACCAATTTTGTTTACTTCAGGAATAGATTATAATTTCTGTAATATAAAACTGTCACAAATTTAGCAGTTTTAAGAAAAACATTTTTTATTCCTAAATAGCCATCAGATAGCCAGTGGCTTCAAGTGATGCTGTCATACTGACATCTGTCTTTATCCTTGGACATTCTTTATACTTTGTAAGCATATTTTTTAAAATTGCATTAAAAATAGCATACATTTTCCACTTTAAACATTTTAATGTATTTATTATCTTTTTTTATATCATTCTTCATTTTGCACATTTTTTCATCTCTGTTGTAATCCCTGTGGTCTTCCCACCCCCAATTCACCCATTTGCCAAGCATTTTTAAGTGTATAACGCAACTCTACTTTAGTATAGTCCCATTATTGCAAAATAGATCTATTCAGAAGGTTTACATCTTTCAAAGCTGAAACTTAATGCCCATTACATAGTACCTTTGCTGCCTGTCCTCCAGTCTCTAATTACCATCATTCTACTTTCCATTTCTATGAACTTGAGTATTTTTGATATCACATAGTGGTCAATATTTGGTCAGTATTTGTCTTTTATATTGGTTTACTAAACTCATAATGCTGTTTTCAAGGTTTAAGTTGGTGGTAGTTATAACTTCCTTCCTTTTCTCAGACTGAGTAATATTCCAAATCAAATACCCTGTAGTATCGAGTTATGATGCCTAATACATATCTTCAAGTTGGTTGTAATTTTTTTGCATTTTGGTAAGCTTTTATTATTTTTCTTGCTAGACAGAAATGACATACAGAGCAAAAGGAATTGATATAAATGGCTTTTACTAATGTGGAGGTGAATTATTAGAGGAGAAGCATTCTATAACTCGGTGACCAGGACTCAGACTTTTTTTTTTTTAAAGATTCATTTATTTATGCATATTGGACTGGGATATAGGCCAGAGGTGCAGGGGCGGTAAGAGGATTCACCAGAGATAGAATGGGGAGCAGAACAGGCAGACTGATGAAGTACACTGCTGAGGGGAGCAGTGGGTGAAACAGCAGAGGTCTGCCATGCTATGTGGGTCACCTCCTGGGTGGGGATAGAACTCATGCTGAAGTGGCTTTAGCTTCTTTGTGCTGTGCTTTAATCCGCTGCACCACCAGGAAGGGCCAAGATTCAGACTTTTAATGAGTCTCTGCCTTTGGACAGTGAAGCTCCTAAATATTTTTCAGTTTTTTTTTTTTTTTTTTCTCCCAGCTTTGGTGGTACCAGATGACTTTGGTAGTCTGGGCTGGAATTAGCTATTTCTCTTCCCTTCAGGTGAGTTAGATTATAATGCAGCAGAAAAATAACTCCTTTTCTCCAAGGGCAGACTTTGTTAAGAGTAATAGAATGCTTTGGCATATTTCAAAATCATTCTTCCCCTCCCCCTACAAGAGCAATAGATTTTTTTTTTCTGATTTACTAAGGGATACTGATCATCATCTTGAATACAGCATTCATAATGTTATTGGACACCCCGCTGTCATTGGTTCCCTTGGGAGAGTTTAACTCTCAGTTTTGACCACACTGTGCCTCTAGCAATTCATCAATTATAGATACCCCAACCTGGCATTGGTTCCTGTGGCTGTTTCTGTTTTCCAACAGTGAATTTCTGCTCCGGTATGCAGTGAATCCCTGCATTTTCATGTATCTCTGTAATGTTAGGGAAAGAAATTTGTCCTGTGTATTCCTTTGTCTTACATAGCCAAGTAAAATGTTTTTCTTTCTTTTTTTCTTTCTTTATTTGTTCAGCTTTGTAGTTGTTAGGATGGAAAAGCAACTGGCAAGATCATATATAGGGAAACAGAAACTAGAGTTCAAACTTTGATTTTATTTCTAATTTATTTGTAAACTGGTGGAGATTTTTATTGTTATTTTTATGAGTTTACCTTGTCTAATCTATAGTTACACTGCCAAAACATGTACTATCTCATCTGATAGAAACAGATCATATGAGACCAAAGAAGTCAGTTGATGCTTTCATCATTCTGTCTGACACAAATTTGTGACAGCATTTTAACTACCAGTTTAGTTACTGTGAGTGTCATAATGCAGATTACTTTTTTCAAGACCTAATATAGTGATTTTATCCTTTTTTTTTTTTTGATCTTCACTTCTCACCTCCAAAACCAAGTGTTTCATATTGTACAGTTTTATTGTGACAGCATTCCATTTCCAGTTGCCAATTTTAGTAATTATTTGCTACCTCTACATAACAAAACTCTTCTAAATTCAACTAGAGGTTACTTGATCTAGAATTGACTCAATTGAAGTACAGTTGCCCTGCATTTTTCTTCTACTTCTGGCACCAAGAGACTAGACTACATATGTTTTCCTCTTAATAATAACAAAGATTCAAGAGAACAAGAAAACTAGTATATGTATTTTTAATCCTTTTGTCACTCTGTAACCTGCTTTATCTACTGATAAATATAAACAGTGTAACCAACCCTAAAGATAAAGGTTTGTGATTCTGTCTACAGAAATTGAGGAACTAATGAGTAGTTACCTAATTTGTGAAAACTTTTTTTTTAATAATGGTACATATGCCTCGAAATATATTTCCATTTATTTATTTTTCTCTCTCAATAATCCCCATCCACACACAAACAGACACACATAAAGCCACCATTTGCCCTTATGAAATTTTGAGAAGAAAAAAAAAAAAAAACAATGTTTCTTGTAAGTGAATATATTTCTCAAGTATCAGGTTTCATATGTGAATTGAGAAATTTTAGATCCTTCTTAAGGTCTTTATGGATTAAATAAATTGAGCTATTTAATACAGCCATCTTACAGTACACAAATATAATAATAGAAATTACAAGTGCATTCTTAAGAGTTTATAGCTTCCAAAAGTTGAGGCTTATAGTTTGTGAATTCCTATGCTATCCTCTCTAAAGTACATTTTATTTTTGCATCTGAATCACCAATAATACATTCAAAATATGATTTTTTAAACATTAGAAGAACGTTATGCCTGTTACCATGGAAACTATCTGCTCTTCCTGACAAGCTTTCATAGTTCAGTCTCTCTCTCTGTCTCTCTCTTTCTCTCTGTCTGCAGGTATTACCTCTCAAATTCTTTAGCTGCCACTTTGTGTCTGCCTTTGCTCTGACTTTGAATAACTGGAATTTTATGACCTTCATATAACTTATCATTTCTTTGATCTAAATTTTTTCATCTAAGAAATTATTAGTCATTTAATTATTTCTCTTTAATTTTTAAATATTTATTTGTTTCTTTGTTTGTGTATTTATGCACACAAGAGCTGGGTGTAGGCCAGAGATGTGAGGGATTAGAGGATTCACCAGAGATGAAGTGGAGAGCAGAACAGGTAGGTTGACTGAAATATACTGCTGAGGGGTGCAGTGGACAAGACAGTAGAGGTGTGCTGCACCATGTGGGTCAAATCCCTGACCAGGGATCTAACTCATCCTGCAGTGGCTGTGGATAGCTTCAGAGAGCTGAGACTTAACCCCTTGTGCCACCAGGGAGGCCCTGTTTCTTTAATTTCAGAAAACAAATTGTCATAATCTAAATAAAACGTTTAGAGGAATAAATATTTAAGTATACAAAATAATTTCTACCTATGATCACAGATTACATGATAGTTTTTTTCTCTTTATATAGAACCATGATAAAGTACAAATAAGAGCCTTTAACTCAGCCAACAAAGTCCCTCAAATCCATGATTTTCCCTGAGGCTTTTGTGAGTGATATAAATACAGCCATAAATTGTGCCAGTGGACTGCTTAAAGGATTTGAGACACTCCAAGTATTAAAACCTGAGAATGCTTCAGTGGAGTGTGTAGTCTATGAAAACACAGCTGACTTGGGAGTAAGATGAAAACAATATGTCCAATAAGAATTTTGGAAAGAGAATGAATCCCCTAGCTTCCCATATTATCCAAGGTAATAAGTGAATCTTTTGAAATATGAAATTTGGAACAATACCCCAACATTCTGTGTTCTTGACATGGAATTGAAAAAATAATCAACTCAGAAACATACATCTGGAGAATTTACATGGTATAAACTCTTAAGTAAAATGGAGTAAACTGTAGATATACATCCTGTCTTAAGATACTTAGGAGTCAAGGAGAGAGAAAAGGAAACTTTACATGACAAGGAAGAACTAACCTCACCCTTTTACTCTGAGAGTCCAAAATGAGTTTCTTAGAGAGATAGGCCATGTTCCCTAATAAACCCATTCTCAGCTAATACCCTGCAAATGATATTCTTTTAGTTCATATAAAAGGAGAATAGTGATTGCCTCTTGGGAAAGGCAAAGCACTGAGAGAAGCAAAAAGCTCTTTTTTTTTTTTTTTTTTGCCTCTATAATCATCACTACTCTTAACTCAGGAAAATCTGTATTACTCAAGTAATGGGAACAGTTTCTCCTAAAGTCCATAGGGCTTTAATTGACTTTACTTCTTCACACCAAGATAATACTTTATGGAAGAAGTCTATCTATTGTAAACATAATAATTTTTTAAAAGCTTATATATATAGGGAGATTGATCCCACAACTCATACTGTGGATTTGAAAATAGCTTTCAGTTACAAATTAAACATATATGAATAGTGGTGTGTTGATACTACTAAAAAGACAACATTCACAAATTCAGATATTTAATTGGCTTCATTAAATGATTCACAAGTCAGGTGACATACTTCTAGAAAATATCAAGGCTTTCACTAAGTAGAGGCAATTTATAGACAGAAAGGGGGGGGGGTAACAAGATTATAAACCAAAGTACAGAAAAATTGTTACAGGCAGTCATTTTTCCTCTGTGGGGAGAGGGGGATGGTTTATCATACAGATTTCCTTTATTGGTGTTGATTTAATAGATTTCCTGCCAAAATACATTTGGTCAGGACACAGAAGTACAAAGCTATGTTATAATTGAGAGAAATCAGGGTAGACTAGTTAAAGTTTGGTCAATAACAGAGTTTTTGGGTCAGAACCCTCACTGCAACAAGGGAATTCTTCCCTCCAAATTTCTTGAATCCACATAAAAGAAAGCACAAATTTTTTTTTCAAGATTTATTTTATACACATTTTCAGAAGGAATATAAAATATGATATTAAACACCCATGAAAACATTCACTTTTCCATATGAGTAGAAAGTATCTATGAGAGTTAATGTTAGGAAAATTTTATTCTTTTATTTTCCAAGCAGAACATATTTTCAAAATATGGACAAAAATTTTAACATGCTGTGTTTAATGGTAAACTGGATTCTCTTTGTTATTATGCCAAATAGCATACTATATTATTAATACTTCTTTAAGTGGCTTACTACTATGTAAAATGCAATTTTATCTATATTCATTAATTTGAAATTATTAGAATTGGAACTAAAAATAAGTGTTTATAAAAGTTTATTAGCAAGTGTACAAAAATGTATACAAATATAGGCACATAATTCTAAAGAATGATTTAATAGTATATATGATGGCCAACTCAGTCAGTAATATTCATCTCTCTACTACTATAAATATATAAAATGAACTATTTCTGTTATTAAGATGAAGACGTAAAAATAGTGTCAAGAGATTCTATGTAAATGAATCTCAAGACATGGTAACAGCACATAATAGAAATGACTTTCTCACCTAGTAAATGACTTTCTAGAAGACCAGAAGTGGCATAAAATTCAATTATTGCAAATCTGTGAATTCCTTTTGTCTCTTTTAGTTATTTTGTATTTTTGTTCCATTCATTATAGGAGAGTATTTCTAAAGCAACAATGGAGGGGGGGGGAGAAAAAAAAACTTACATTACAAATTTGCCACTCTCCCTTGAAGTAATGGAAGTTATTTCTGAGACAACCATGATCAACAGGTTTCATGTGCATTTGTTATGTTTTAAGAGAATATAAATAGATGAGTTTTGTATCATCCTGATACTTTCCTATGCAATATTTCAGTATTTCTTCTGCCAAATTGAGTGCCCACAACTAGATGACAAAACAAAACAAAACAAAACAAAACAAAACAAAACAAAAAACAAAAAAAAAAAACAGGTCAGATGTAGATAATGGTAAAATGGGGAACAAAAGAGAAAACACAAATCTAAATGAATTTTATATTTGGGCAAGAAAATAGTGAGCAGTAAATCTTAGTATTCCTTCCGAAGGCGGTTAGTTTTGACTTAAAAATTACCAGTGAGCTTACTTTTTGCCTATTTCTCAATAAGTAGAAAGACAATTGGAATACTGTAAAACTGCTTCTATTGCTTCTTTTGAAGTTACCTACATTAAACTTTCCCTGCCACAAACCTAGTGGCTTAAAACACCTACTTGTTCTCTTACAGTTCTGTAACCTCTGACTCAGATATGGGTCTCACCAGTTAAACTCAGGGTTTGGACAGGGCTGCATCTGTATTGAAGACTAAGGAAAAACAATTCTTTCAGTTGATGGTAACATGTGTTCTTTGCAGTTTCAAAACTGATGTCCCTAGTTTTTTTTACTGGCTGTCAGCAAGAGACCTCCTTTGGTTACAAAAAGTTTCTCTTTGGTCTTCACGCACAGTTCTTTATATATCAGCAAAGGCAATTGGACATCATGCATGGAATCTTCCTGATTTTTCTTTCTGCTCAAAGGTTTCCAAAGACTTTATTAACTTGGAGACCAAGGAAATAATATACCATGAATTTAATTTTAAAAATGATAGAAAATTCTAGTGTTAAAGTGCATATATAGATATGGGATAGTGGTATTGCCACAAAAGAGCTTTAAAAAAAAAATCTAGCCATGGCCCTCCCTGGTGGCGCAGCGGGTTAAAGCACAGCACTGAGAAGCTAAAGCCACTTCCGCATGAGTTTGATTCCCACCTGCCCTGGAGGTGACCACATGGTGTGGCAGACCTCTCCTGACCCGCCCGCTGATCCCCTCAGCAGTGAACTTCGTTGATCTGCCTGTTCTGCTCCCCACTCTGTGTCTGGTGAAGCCTCTCACCACCCCTGAGCCTCTGGCCTGTACCCCAGTTCTGTATGCACAAATAAATAAATCTTTAAAAAAAAAATCTAGCCATATGCTGAAGTTGGTTTTAATGTTATTTCGTATGTAACTGTAGAATGGTAAATAAGTTCCATATGAACAGAATAATTAGCAAGCTTATTATACCAAATACAGAATCATATAAATAGGAAGTGAATCTGCTAGAATTCTTCAAAGAAAAGTAGACATTATTCTCTGTTCATGGCATTCTGTTTTAGGGATATATCCCTGCCATCATAATATCTTCAGGAAACTACCAGAACGCTAACATTACAATAAAAAGTCAATACATTTGTATATTTTTTATGTACTCTAACATTTATATCACATATCAAGATGGGGATTTTTTTTCTTCACCTTTTCACACCATTCTTTTCTTATAAATTTTAACATTAACCAGATTGCTAAATAAAGAAGTTAAGTAAAAGAAATATATATATATATTTTTGACAAGTTAGCCTTTATAGAAAATGTGTGACAAGAGCTTTAGAGGGCATGGAAAAGACTTTTTATTGGGGCTTTGTCTTTTGTTTTAATCAAGTCAATATTATATGAGACCTGACTTTACAAGATATGATAAAATGATCTTCCACTTATTCCTTAAAAAAAAAAAAGTTGTATAAAAAATATGTTGTATAAGCTGAACACATTCAAACTTACTGATAGAGGTCTGATGAAGTTTTATCCTATAGACTCATTCTAAAGATTCACCTGTATGATCTCGATAAGTTTAAAACACATGCCAGGGCTCTCCTTGGTAGTGTACCATTTTAAAGCACAACACTATGAAGCTCTCAGAAGCCACTGCAGCACAAGATCAACCTCCAGCCAGGAAGCTGACCCACAGGGTGTGGCAGACCTCTCCTGACCCACCTGCTGCTTCCCTCAGTAGTGTGTTTCAGTATATCTGCCTGTTCTGCTTTCCATTCTGTCTCTAGTGAATCCTCTCACTCACCAACTCTGACCTGTATCCCAGTTCTGTAAGCATAAGTAAATAAATCTTTAAAACAAATAAAACACATACCAGTGTTATTAAAATCACTAGGTCTAAAGTGATAATTATACATTGCTAAGAGTCAGTCCTTTCAATGTGATTTCACTAGGACAAGTTTCACTTTAAATTTATTTCCTTGATTAGCTGCCTATAGTGGCTTAAATTGAAATTAAGCAAAATCATCTTTACTATTTATCATCCTGATAAAGTACTCCATGAGCACTCTTAAATCAAACATACAATCATATGTAACAATTAGGTTTCACTTCAAATCTGGGTTATTTCTCCTTCCAATAAAATGGAATTAAGACTAATGTTATAAAGTGCTCTTTTATCCCTTTTATCATAGGATGATTACCACAAGAGATAGATGTATTCCTATGTTCATTGAAGCACTATTTGTAATAGCCAAGATATGGAACAACAAAAGTACTCAGAGATGATGTTTGAAAGTAGAATATAGAAAGAAGGCATGTCTCATTTCAAACGTAACTCAATCGTAACACATATACACTAAAACATTCTTCCACACATAGATATAAAGGATAACATCTGTTGTATAAATTTATCATGAACGGATAGGTCTAGATATTCTTATACTCTAAGAACAGTGAACCAAGAATAAATGAAAGAAGGTTTAAATAGAGACCATCTATGCCTCAAATAACATAATATTTATGGGCTCATATTTTCATGCTGGAATCTTCATGTCTATATAGAAAAAGAAAAAAAGAAAGTTATTTTTCTGAGAAAGGAGACCTGTTAACATTAGTGAAGGAGAATACAACTTTAAATGATTAGCTCAAAAGTCAGTAATCATGGGAAAATATTGAATGTAATATTCTATCACAAAAGGAATTACATGTCTTTTTGGCAACCGGGGTTTCAACCACAATGTGCCCATTCATGTAAGGTGATACAAAATTTGTAGGTTTCAAAACTGAAAAACAGATTGTACAGAAAGAAAACATTTTCAGGATGCCTAGACATGTGTAATGTAAATGTCAAGGGACCTAGAAAGATCATACATACTAAGATCTTATACAGAAACATGATAACAAAATAATTGATTATATTAGTCATTGTCATTAGTAAGGCATTTGTGCAATGTTACAGAAACATACTTCTTCATTTGTTTTAAAGAGATTCTTTTTAATGTATTAACATTGGTTTCCAACATGGTTTATAGGGCACACAAGAACTGGATACATGCATACAAGAACTGGAGTATAAGTCAGAATATGGGAGGTGAGAGGATTCACTAGAGACAGAGTGGGGATCAAAACAGGCAGATTGACTGAAATACACTGCTGAGAGAAGCAGCTGGTGAGATAGCTGGTGAGGGTCTGCTGTGGTCTGTGGGACAGCTAGTCCTGGCCAAGGATCAAACTCATGTTTCAGTGACTGCTGACAGCTTCATGTACTGCACTGTAATCCCTTGCCCTATCAGGGAGGGCCTAACATTTAATTTGATTTAATTGTCCTCTATTCTTTTGAGAGTATAGATACTCCTTTTCAATAGATTGAGTAGAATACTCTCAAGAGAATATTTATTACTCCATATATACATACACACATAAGTATCTTATCTATAACATATATCTTACTTATACTAAGCTAAATCTACTATATCTTATATACATGATAAATGTTCATGGATTTATATAACATTAATTTGAAATTAAGAAAATTTGGTGTGGTAAACAAGATTTTTTTCTGTGTATTAAATTTATCTAATAAATGACAAAAAGGTAAATAACAAAAATATAAAGTTGAAACCTTGGATTTCATTTGGCCCTTATTCTTTTATTCCACTTTTTTTTGTTTGTTTGTTTGTTTAAATATTTATTTATTTATTTGTACAGAACTGGGGTACAGGCCAGAGATGCGGAGGGTGAGAGGATTCACCAGAGACAGAGTGGGGAGCAGAACAGGTAGATCGATGAATTACACTGCTGAGGGGAGCAGCGGGTGGGTCAGGAGAGGTCTGCCACACCATGTGGTCACCTCTGGGGCAGGCGGGAATGGAACTCATGTGGAAGTGGCTTTAGCTTCTCAGTGCAGTGCTTTAACCCGCTGCGCCACCAGGGAGGGCCCTATTCCACTTTTTTTTTTAAAGATTTATTTATTCATACAGAACTGGGGTACAGGCCAGAGATGCAGAGGATGAGAGAATTCACCAGAGACAGAGCAGGGAGCAGAACAGGCAGATCCATGAATTACACTGCTGAGGGGAGCAGCGGGCGGGTCAGGAGAGGTCTGCCACACCATGTGGATCTCCTCCGGGGCAAGCGGAAATCAAACTCATGCAGAAGTGGCCTAAGCTTCTCAGTGCAGTGCTTTAACCCGCTGCACCACCAGGAAGGGCCCTATTCCACTTTCTTTTAATGGAAAAATTTTTATACTATATACTTCAAATATTTTACCTTTTGTCCACTCACTGATTCTCTTCCTTAAAAGCACAGCTCATCTGAAACCATTTCTAAAATACTTATTTGGGAATTCTTCTCTGTCATTGTCCTTTAAAATATTGCAACAGGAATGGGATTTAATGTTATGCATATTGTTTGAGGACCACAATTTTCAGTAAAAGGATTGTTTCTCTTAATTTATTAGAAAACATGCAATTTGCAGTTACACTTTCTCTTATGCTAACTATATCTTCCTACTGAGGAGTTGTTCTTATTTTCCTAACACTTTACAGGTATAGATATTGAACTTTGGAGAGATCTAAACAAGAAGCATTTCAAATTGTGAGTGTAGAGGGAAACTAGATTAAAATCCTCAAGGCATTTTAGTAAAAATGTAGTGTGAGGGAGGGGCACACGGGTATACAGCAATTGAAAGTTTGTATATGTATTGAAGAGAGGGAAGTGCATATTCTCACAAAGGATACATAAAATATGTCCAGAGCAGTGTGTAACTCAAAAGTAAAAACAACCCAAATAGTCATGGAATGGAAGATAAGTAAACACATTGTGGTGTATTCACAAAATCGGATAATGTGTATCTGTAGTAAAAAGCATACTAGTGTGGCACATATTATGATTTTTTTTTTTTATAATTGGCACCTTAGAATACATTGCCATCTATACGATGGCAATGGAAAAACAAAACTATAGTTATAGACGTCCAAATAGTACTGATAATGGGCCCAAAGGAGCTTTCTGGGAGTGATAAAAATGCTCAATGCCACCATCTCAGTGGTATTATGTGGGCACATGTTCATGTAAAAACACATATAGCTGTACAATGAAGTTTGTCCATTTCACTGTGAAGTATGTGTTCTTATTTAGGAAACAAGAGATTTAATTAGTTCCTAACATAATTAATTTAAATATTAATTTAAAATTCTCCTTCCATTAAAACTTTGGGTGTTAAATGTTTCCATCAGTGAATTCTACCACAATTTTTCAGAAATAATTAATAGAAATACAGGCAACAATATCTAAGTCACTTTATGACATCCACATTATAGAAAGATCTTTGAAGGAAATCATGATATAGGATAAAATACATCAATCATGCCTTCTAAGTAGCAATCCCTTTGATAATATACAAATGCAAGAGAAAAAAATAAAGAAAAAAGTCATTTGAAATATGTCTTTTAACATGAAATATGAAGACTTAGTAAATCATTGTTCAAGTGTTAGGTAAACTGCAAAATAACTTGAAGGCTACATGTTGATTTATGAATTTCTACTAAGACAAACAGAAGAAGGGAGAAAGGAAAAATTGGTTTTTCATTTTTTTCAGTCAGTAATTTATCCATAAAATTATTATTCAGTTTAGGCTTTTATATATTATCTATTTCATGTTATCTACCCCCACAAAAAATGTACAGGTGTATATATTTCATAAATACATTATTGTTAGTAGGTATTTTTTTCAATTTTCATCAGTTTTTCTAAATATCAATGTAAATTTTGGTATTTGACATTTTTTGAGCATTGCATTCCATATATATTAAATTTGGTAAACTTAAACATATAATTTAATTATTTGAATATACAGTGTTTGCTGAAGGATTGTTGAAAAGTAAGCCATAAAAAGGATAGCTTTTGCCCTGAGCTACCCATCTGGAGCATGGGCAATGACACATTATAATTAGTTGGAAACCCTTGTGCAAGGGCAGATTTAAAGAGGCAAGGAAGGATGTAAATTCTATTTTATGTTAAAAATCAAGGTGTTTATTAAGCATTGGAAGAGGTTATATATGTTAGTTTGGACCTCGCAGGGGCGATCAGGGCTGGAGTCAGCTCTCTGGAGAACTATTAATTTACTTAAACTTATTGGTCAGTATGCTCTCTCAACGTTGGGTGTCTATAGAAATGAGGAAAAGCTCATGTTCGATCCCCAGATTCTCAAAATTCATTGAAGACAATAATAAATAACACAGACTCTGGGAAGCTAGTACCAGAGAAGTAGCAATAAAACCAAGAGGGCATAGCACCCTCTGGGCTAAGTAAAAATACTGGTTGTTCTTGGTCATCTTAATTTTTTGTTTGTTTCTTTCTAGCCAATAGACTGTGAGCTCTATGCAGCTCTGTTTCTTAGAAGTTGGCATCAGTGATTTGTAAAAAGCTGATACTCTATGTAGAATAAATAGCAAACACTGAATTATAAATAATTCAGGTATGGTCTGCAAATTTGAATAAACATTGAAAAAGTATGTAGTAATAGTATGTAGTGTTTTAAGAGCTCAGTGCTGTAGGAGCATGATAGAACTGAATAAAGATGTGCCACTCTGGGAGACAAATGTGAAAGAGGGATGCTGGAAAGTATAAAGGCAAGTTTCAAACATCTCACAGCTTGGCCTATGGCTAAACCGGGGCTGATTCTTAGACTCAGCAAAAAGAAAAAAAAGTATTGAAATTTTGGAATCTAAATTACTAGAAGCTTAGATTTTTATAGATTATTGTAGTTTTTCTATGTATATCTGCCATGTTGCTTACCTGCCAATTTCCTAGAGAGATAATAAAAGTCTTCACTTTCTACTTTGACACTTTCAAACTGTATCATAGATTCATGAAGGTTAGTAGGTGATACTTTCCAATAATATATGCATAGTAGATAACCCTGAATCTTCTAAGTAATATTTTTTCCAGGCAGAAATATGATTAAACTAGATTTAGCCTAAAGCAAAATACCATTTATGATTTATTGATATTTTTGGTCGGTTAAATTACCGCAGGGGAATATGTTAGAAAAGCAGTTTGTGTCACCCTAGTGAAACTTAACCCTGCATCCAATAAATGACAAGCAGCACTTATATTTTACTTTGCTATGTACCAAAGAACTGGGAATCTATAGCTGTCCTGAATATAAATGTTTCTTTTACCTTGGAGCAATACTAAGGAATGTAAATACTTTAAGGTAATAAATATAATAAAAGACAAATCTCTGTTTTAATTAATGATCTCACATTATTTTAAATGGTTTTGTCAAAGAATAACTACATATAACAAGATAAATAATGAACATTTATGTTTTAAAATGTCTCTAGAATGGCTAAAATAATCAACATAGCAATTTCATTTCTCACTATTTTTCCTATCTTATAAAATAGACTTGAATGTAAAGAAATCTATCAAGTCTATGTAAGAGCATAATTTAGACAGATTACATAGAATTTTTCAGATAATTTGTAGAACAAACAGCTTTATTTGAATTTCAAATTTGTAACATGTGTTTTAATATAAATTTGTTCCATAAAATAGTTAGGACAGGGCCCTCCCTGGTGGCACAGTGGGTTAAAGCACAGCACTAAGAAGCTAAAGCCACTTCAGCATGAGTTCAATCCCCACCCCAGAGGTGACCCACATGGCATGGCAGACCTCTCCTGACCTACCCACTGCAGTGTACTTCATCAGTCGGCCTGTTCTGCTCCCTACTCTGTCTCTGGTGAATCTTCTTACCTATACTCTGGCCTGTACCCCAGTTCTGTATGTATAAATGAATTCTAAAAAATATTTAGGACAATATGTACACTGAAAAATATTCCTTGTTTATCTGAAATTCAAAATTAATTGTGAGATGTGTGTATGTATAATTATATATTTAGCAAATACATATATATATGTTTTAACAAATATATATGTGCATATGTAACATGTTATATGTTATATATGCTATATATACATGTTATGTGTTTATGTACATATGTTATATATACACATATATATATTTGCTAAATCTGTTAGACCTAATTTTAAAGTTTTAAATTTCAGAAAAAAGTAAGATCATGTTGCAGAATAGTTATAACATTACAGGTGTGGTGATTCTGATAATTCTGCTTTTCTGTTCTGATATAGTAGTCACTTAAGTTACATGTATCATGTTTACCTTATTTATTGAAATGAGTATGGTATTTCAAAAATATTTTGTAAAAGTTTATTGAATTTGGTGATCAAAATTCTGTAAAATGTAGTTAAAATATTCACTTCAAATACTAGACAAGTGGTTAACTGCCATGTTAATCGTCTTATTTTTAAATGCACCATAAGGTTAATTTTAAATACTCTTGCAAGTCTACATGTAGTAATTTATTAGTTTGGAGGTTTCTTCAATGTTCTGAGCCAAGAAGATACAACTATAAAATAAAAGTGAAATTTTTTGGTCTGTCTTTTGTTGATGGAAGTAGAATCACATATCATGAATTTTGAATGGTTTTCTAAATCTAAGATTTAAAACACGCACAATATTCTTCCTACTAGGAGAGCAATATGTTACTGCCCCTTAAGTCTAAATCTACACTATATTAACCAACATAGAAAAAAATACTTGCATTGTAATTATTCCTCTCTCTGAGTTGAAATAAATTAAGTAGGACATAAAAATGGAAAGGTATCTATTTTTGTTTATGTAGTGAAATATTTACTACGACGATGGAGATAATCCCTTAACTCATCTATAGAATCAATACAATCTCTCAAAATCCCATCTGTACTAGTTTTCAGAAATTTTCTAGCTGATCCAAAAACTCACATGAAAATTCAAGAAACTCAGAATAATTTATCTTGAAAAAAGTGAACCATATTTGAGGGAAATACCATCTGTGATAGCAAAAATTTCTACAAAGCTATAGTCATGACTGTGATACTTGCTTTATTAAAGATAACCTCACAGAGAAATGAAAAAATAATGAAAATTGTAGAAATAAACTTTTATGTTTATAGCAACTGATTTTAGGAGTTTAGACAATTCACTGAAGGAAAGAACAAATGGTAGTGAAACAACTGAATATATAACTTTTTTTTCCTATTTTGCATTATGTTTGTCTCTAGTACAAACCCACACACATGTAGCACACAGGTACAAATGTGAAATGATGTAAGAAATAAAGCAACATAGATAAGACAATTAACAATGGGAAGATAATGAGACATCTCCCTTGCCAGAACCCAGTTTATTTTGAATCACTCTCATTATACAAGGATTTCATAGATGCATTGATTTCCAAATTCTCAGCTAAACTTTTATCTACCTATGCTATGTAGGTTAGGTTAGCAATAGCAACACTTAAACTTTTAAATTAGTCAAGTAACTAGCCCAACAACTTCATGTCCAAAACTATTACTTTTATTTTTATAACAGATTTTGTATTTTGACGAAGTTCATTTTTTTTTAATAAGGTTTATTTATGCATACAAGAACTGGGTTGCAGACCAGAGATGCTGAGGGTTGAGAGGATTCACCAGAGACAGTGTGAGGAGCAGAACACAGATTAACTGAAATGTACCACTGAGGGGAGGTGTGGGGAGACTGGAGATGTCTGCTGTGCCATGTGGATCACCTCCCTGGCAGGTGATCAAACTTGTGCTGCAGTGGCTTCAGTAGGGAATAGGGTAGCGTCATAGTGTTCACAGTGCTGCTGTTTAACCCATTGTGCCACCACAGAGCCTCCTTGCCCCATTTTTTTTTTTTTTTTAAAGATGCCAATACCTGGCTTCAAAACTTTAAAGGACAGCCTGGCACTTTTACTGGAGGCTAATGAACCTTGTGATTTTAAGCTGAAGGCAATGTCCACTTGCCATTCCTAAGATTAATGGAGCCTTAAGACTTAGACTAAATCTGCTCTGCCTGTATTGTATAAAGGAAACTGCAAAGCCTGGATAACAGTGTATCTGTTGACAGCATTTTTTTTTAGTAATAGTGTAAGCCCCCTGCTCAGATCTAGTATGCATTTAAAAAGCCTCCTTTCACAATATTACTCATTGACAACGCACCTGGTCATGCAAGACTGCCAATTGAGATGTATAAAATCAATTGGGTCTTGATGCATACTAATGTAATATCCATTCTGTTGCCCTGAATCAGGAAGAAATTTCAACATTCAATTCTAATTACTTATGAAGTACACTCCTGATGTGATAGCCAGAATTTCTCTAAGGGATCAATGTGAATAATTTCAAAACCTTCTGGAAAGGAGTCACTATCCCAGAAATAATTGAGAATATTTGTGATTCATGGTAATAGATCACACTGTCAACATCAAAAAAAGTTTGCAAGGGGCCTCTCTGGTGGCCCAAGGGTTAAGTCTCAGCTTAATCACCTTGAATGTGTGAGGTCCATCCTGGCCAGGGAGGTGATATACATGGTGCAAGCATACCTCTCCTGCCTCACCTGCTTTTCCCCTCATCCATATATTTCAATAGATCCACCTGTCTCTGGTGAATCCTCTCACCCCTTTTACCTCTGGCCTGTATTCCAGTTCTTCAACACAAAAATAAATAAATAAATAAAAATCTTTCGAAGAAAAAAGAGTTTGGAAGAAGCTAATTCCATCCTTCATGGATGACTTTGAAGATGTCAAGACTTCAGGGTGGAAATAACTACAGGTGTGGTTGAAATAGCAAAACAATTAGAATTAAAGTAGAATCTGAGATGTGACTGAGTTACTACAATCAATGTATAGCAGTTTTTCAGCAATAGATACTTTTCAATTAAGGTATTGACATTGTCTTTTTTTTTTTTTAAAGATTTATTTATTGTGCATACAGAACTGGGGTATAGGCCAGAGGCTCAGGGGCAGTGAGAGAGGCCTCACCAGAGACAGAGTGGGGAACAGAACAGGCAGATCGATGAAGTACACTGCTGAGGGGAGCAGCGGGCGGGTCAGGAGAGGTCTGCTGCGCCATGTGGTCACCTCCGGGGCAGGTGGGAATCGAACTCATGCGGAAGTGGCTTTAGATTCTCAGTGCTGTGCTTTAACCCGCTGCGCCACCAGGGAGGGCCCGACATTGTCTTTTTTTAGACCTTATGGCATTTCACACTTAATATTATACTGTAGACTATTGTATATTATAAATATATCTTTTATTTGTACTGAGAAACCAAAAACTTTGTGCGACTCACTTTCTGCAGTAATTTTTTGCAATGGTCTGGACAAATGCACAATAGCGGACAGATGTACCGATAATGTGTTGTGCGACTCACTTTCTGCAGTAATTTTTTGCAATGGTCTGGACAAATGCACAATACCGGACAGGTGTACCAATAATGTGTTTCTTTTCCTTTTTTTTTTTTTTGTACTGCTATAAAAGTTGAAAATAGGCATTCCATTTTATCCAATCTTCATTAAATGTCCAGAAACAACTCTTTCATCTATATCTATATCTATATCTATATCTATATCTCTATATATAGATATAGATATAATAAGATCTAGTAACTTACAAAAGACTGTTTCACAGGTGCAGGCTGTGATCTTGGAATTATGCTATGGTAGAGGGAAATTTAGGGAAAATGATAAGTTTTTAATTAGAGTTTTATGCTTTATGCCACTATAGCGAATAAGAGTCTTATGTCTCCATTATCTTTTGCAGATTGTATAGCAAGACTTATTCTAAAAAATACCTGCCTTTCCCCTCACCCTAAGGATTGAGTGAATAAGTATGCAAACAACACTTTTATGTTCACTTTTTGTGCTTGCACAAAACAATAGAAATATTCAAACAATATTCAGAGAAAGTGTTTTCCATAAAGAATTGTATAGTTGAAATTAATTACTTGTCCTTTGTAGGCAGACCGACAAAAAATGGTGTTTCAGATCTCACTGCCACACTAACAGAAATATTTAGTGAAAATGTAATGCCATGTGATCTTGCCAATTGATTTTAAGTGCTATTCAATTGGGGAAAAGTCTCATGAAACACATTTTATCTGTGTCTCTTTTAAGAAAAAGTTGATGCATATTACATTACAGACAAGTTTCAACCTGCAATTTATATGAAGAACAATGTACCCTTTAACAATAGGATTGTTTTGATCATATTTTTCCAGTAATATTTTTTGACATCTTTTTGGTTCTTTGAAGTTAAAAATATTAAGGCAATTTTGGCGCTGATTTTTGTTAGCCATGATTTCCCCCACACTCCTCTCCTTCATAGTCTTGCTGTTTGTTTCCTTTATTTTAACTTTTCATGTTGTATTTTGTATATCAGGTAAATCCTTTAGAGTTCTGTGGAACAAATTATAGTATCAATATAAAATATGTGTTTTTGAAAATCTGATATTCAAACATATATATCTTTATCTCCATTCTAAAAAATATCAGAGTAATAAAATAATGCATTTTAATATTTACAAGAAAATAAAGGGCTATGTAATATGCCAGGTCTTTGAAAGCTTGTAAACTCAAATAATATATGACATTGTGAGCCCTTCTTCTCAAGCAAAATCAACAATTAACTGTCATTTCTGTTCACTTTCACTACCAATATAATCTAACAAATGAGTGAACTTGCCTCCTACAATATCTCCTTCATCACCTGGCTCTCAATGAAACCATGTTTCTGATACTTTCATGTGCATACTAATCCCCATAGGATCTTGTTAAAATGTAGATTCTGGTTTAATAGTTATCAGTCTTGTGAAAGTAATTTGATATTAATTATTTGTATAAGAAGAATTTTATTAAAATTGAAAACCATCATAGGATCTGTCACCACCTTTTAGGTCTCATAACTAAAAATCAGTTAAAATAGACAACAGATTATTGACCTAAAATTACCCTATTTTCAATAGGTGATATTTATATAGTGTAATTGATAAAACCAAAACAACAGAGTGCAGAAACTAAAAAATAATAAATGAGTAAATATTCTTTACCTAGCGAAAAACAGCCAAAAAAGAAAGAAATTGCTAGGGCCAGAGTCAGAATTTGAGTAACTAAATTTCAACATATTAAAAAGATAAGTTCTGAAATTTAGCTTGTAAAGTTAGCTTAAAGCAGACATGATTGTTTGTGCATTTTGTTTTAGTTTAAACAAATCTGTTGACATTCTGCAAAGAGAAACAGAGACAAATGGTTTAAACAGATCTTCTCTCTGTGTTTCAGTACACTGCCATAAAGCAAGTTAGATGAAATTAAGCATGCAGCAAGATGGAAAATTTTGCTGGCATTATCACAAGTGCTTACCATAAATATATTATAGCACATGCAAAAAAGCCTGCAAGGAAAACTAGTACTATCACACTGGATTGATTTCATCCTGCTTTTCATACTGGCTGCTTTTGTTTGTTTATTTTGGTTTGCTTTGTTTTGTTTGATTATCATTCACGATTGAAATATGCAGAAAAACACACCATTAATTCTCTCCATTATTTGCAAAGCATTAATGAGGAATTATGTAAACACTGAGATTTTTAATGAAGACAGCTTTTCTCTTAGTGAATTTATTGGGGCTGGGGGATAGAAGTGTTTCATATCATTAAAAATAAATCTGCAGAAAATATGTCTGCTTTGACACAAGGCGGATTTTCTTAGGGGAATTTCATTTTATTCATCTTTAGACCCTTAGAGTAAGTAATTATTTGCGAAATCACTGCTCCTTCATGCTATATCATATAAGAAAAATTTTATTAGATCAAATTAAAGCTATATTAAATTCAGTTTTCTGTTATTTAGTGTTGCATCTAAGCCTAATTATAGGAGAATATTACAGTGAAGGAGGTTGGGACAGAAGCATTGCCATCTGATATATATATATATTTTAAAGATTTATTTATTCATACAGAACTGGGGTACAGGCCAGTGATGCGGAGGGTGAGAGGATTCACCAGAGACAGAGTGGGGAGCAGAACAGGCATATCAACAAAGTACACTGCTGAGGGGAGCAGCGGGCGGGTCAGGAGAGGTCTGCCACGCCATGTGGTCACCTCCGGGGCAGGTGGGAATCGAACTCATGTGGAAGTGGCTTTAGCTTCTCACTGCTGTGCTTTAACCCGCTGCGCCACCAGGGAGGGTATATATTTTTTTAATTATAGAAAAACAGGTTTTATCAATAGTCAAACTCCTTATTTCTCCATTTAAATTTCTAAACACAGATTTACCCTTGCTTATAACCAATATTTTATGATATCACATTCATGATGCTTAGTGTTCTAGTCTAACTTTTTATTTAATCGCTGTAATGCTTATATGTTAAGGAATTTGGGACTCTTCTTATAGTCAGACATTCAATATTTTCCTCTACCTTCTCAATGATATCCATTAGTTTTCCTCCTGTGCTGTAACTAATGTTGTGCATACCGGCACACTATTTACATGCATTCATGCATTGTACAATAGAATTTTGTAAAAATGATTTAATGTCTGTTTACACCAATTGTTCTATCAGTGAGTAAGGTCCAAGTTGGCTTTCAACTTTTCTAAACATGCACTTTACCACTTACCAAAAACAAAAGTCTGATTTCAGAATTCAATATTTTTAGCTTACTATAATTTTATATTTCTTCTCATTAGAACTTTTAATACCACTAGCCTAGAACTTTTAATTCACATTCAGTTTGTTTTTTAAAGATTTATTTATTTATGCATACAAAACTGGGGTACATGCCAGCGGTGCAGGGACGGTGAGAGGATGCAGAGTGGGGAGCAGAACAGGAAGATCAATGAAGTACACTGCTGAGGGGAGCAGCAGGCAAGTCAGGAGGTCTGCTACGCCATGGGGATCACATCTCCGCCACCCAGGATTGAAGTGTAGCGGCTGCCACTTGCTTGCAGTGCGGCATCCTAACCTGTTGCACCACCAAGGAGGTCCTCACACTCAGTTTTAAAATATTTATCAAATATCTCAATATTAAGTCAGCAGTAACATCTAATACTAGCTGGTAAATGGAACTCTCCGTAGACTGTTAAATTAGATTCACCCAAAAAGCATTTAAAAATATTTGTGTGACAAATTTAACAAGAAATATCAAAAATACATATCGGACAAGTTATCAAACACTTTGAAACATACAAAAGTGAAAATTTAAAAATTAAAAATTTGCACTATTTTTGAATAATCTGCATTATTCTTGAATAATGAAATATCTATCTGTACTATTCTTGAATAATAATAATTCTCTTAAAAGATACATATTAGAGTATATATTAAAACATCTGGCACTTGTTGGATACCAGCACCCTGACTGAAAACCTTTCTTGCCTTACTCTAAATCTATCCAAGAAAAGCCATGATCCTTGTGGATGCTGTTTGGAATTAGAGCATAGTGTCCAGTTTATAAGCCCATCTCTCCTCTTTAGACCTTCAAACTCAGGTGAGACTGGAATTAAAAAAGGGAAAATAGTCTAGTCTTGTATTTGAAACATTAAAATTATACAGGACAGTGCTTTTTATTCCTTATCAGGTTTTATTCTATGACTGAAAAGCATCTGAAAAACCATAGGTTCAACTCAAGATTTCACCCAAATTTTGTGGACATAAAGAGTAGAAGTCAGATCTATAAAGATGAAAAGGGAAAAATTGCAAATGTGTTCACTTCTTATTTAGTGCAGCTCATTTAAACATTTTATTACAAATTGTAATTATATAAGCAAAAATCAATACTATCATAGTATTTATTTATATCATATCTAAACCAACCTAAGAGAATGATCAATATTTATTGGTAATGTTACTTACATGAACTGAAGTAAAACAGACTCATCAAAATGTCTAAGTATCCTAATATAATAATTCTATCATATGAGATCATGTTTGTGAGAGAGATTGGAGAACACCACTGAGACGGCATGACATTGCATTCACATTGAAGGAAAAGAAATGTGAAAAAAAAAGAGAAGGTATACACCTGGGCCTGGTCTCATGGGGTTACATAGAATGAGCTTGCAGCCTCATCATGAAAATTCACAAAGGGTTGATGGTGGGTCTGATCTCATATATATGAATCTCTGAACTACTGTTCACAAAGACACAGAAAAGAAAAGGATCAACCAAAGAACAGCAGTGGAGCCATGCTGGTATTCAATGAATGCACTAACTGCTTTTTTACAGTGTTCTTCAATGTGTTACTTCTATCATGCTGAGACCTGCATAAAAATGAAATGTCATACTTCACTACCCTTGCAGCTAGTGGTACAGTTTATTTTCTTGTCTTCTGATAGAGTTCACAAATTTAATAACTGCCTTTTATCCTGGTCTCTATACTCCCTTTCAGCTTCCTATTCAGTGTTCTCTCTCTCCAGGCTTGCAGGAAATGCCTCATTTTAGGTTTTATATAAAGGACATAATAGGCTAGAAAGGCAAAAGAGAAGAGGATATTATCTATCATTTAGAAATGGACAAGGAGCAATCAGACCATTTTAATGGAGGCAAGTGGGAAAAAAAAAAACCCTCTTTGCTATTGTAGTATTTACCATGTTCTTTTGGATGAGACAATTTGTCCTGAATAAATTGAGTAGATTGTATTGAAGAATATATTATGATTCTTCTGATCACTGTCCATTTGGGGGGAAAATTATCCTCAATAAAAAATGGGGTTATTTTCAGGGCAATATTGATAAAATGGAACTGATTTTTTTCAGCTAACTAACAAATACAGTTATGAATTTCAGTGTTTCTGCTTTGATGTATGTGGCTGTAATAATGATTTTCAGGAACCCACATATTTCTTAAGTGACAATGACAGTATCATTAATTAGGTGCATTATTCTATAGAACTTCTGAAAGTTAGGAAATAACATAGAAAGGTTTAGGCAATATTTCTAAAGAAATATCTGCTGGTAAAACCAAAAATCCTTCATTTACAGTCTTATTAAAGTATGAATAGGCAATACACAACATTTGTGTTGTTTTAAACGTGTATATAAGCACATTACTTGCAAATTGCAAGAGTGACTTTGTAACTAGACATCTTCTTTGCTGTGCCATACTTTATATCTTTCACCTCTTTGATTAAAAACACAGCATGTAAGAATGAATCATTGTTAATCTCAGAGAAAATGGTTTTTAACATTGAATTATTTAAATGCTAATTGCAGTGCATTGCCTACAAATAATCAAATGAAACTTTTAACTAGAGGATCTTTAATTCTCTTTTGAAATACCAAGTGGCTCTCAATGCTTCCATAGTTCTTACATTCCAGTATGTAAACATCAAAGTATATACTTTAGAAGAAACATGAGATTGACTGACAATTGCTGGAATTCATTTTCTACCATATCTATACTTACTCTATGGCATTAGAATGCAGGGACATAATGATATCATATGTTCTCATAAAAATTCCAATACTAGAGACATTTGATATGAATGTACTCAGTATAATCTTCAGAATTTCATCAGAATACATTTCATACCATTTTATTTTTTCTTTTGCTAAAGACATAACAGGCTTTGTGAGAAATTTGTGAGCAGGCTCATAGTTAAATCATTCAGTGAAAATTTTCAGAGCTGATAAAAGGGGATATTTTTATTTAAAATATCAAGAAATTGTTCTTAAATTCTCATCTGAGATGTATATTAAAAGTATATATACTACCCTTCATCTCTGAAGATTTATATTAAGTACTTTGATGGGGGGCACAAGATTTCATAGTTTAATTGTCATTCCCTATGTAATTCTGGTACACTTTACAAAAGCACATTTTTCAGATTTTTTTTTTTACAACAGCAATATTTCAAACATCCTTATTGTCTTTAATACCATCCTTACATATCTAGTTCTCTGAATTTGACTACCAGGGCACAGGAACAAAATAACCCACTGTATTTGGGCTCTTCTAAGTCTGGATGAATGAACAATTTGCCATAAGACAAGTTAACATTTTCAGTGAATTAACATCAAGGAAAAAAGGTCAAAATTTAAGAACATATATGAATTTATATGGTTGTACATTCTAAATAATAAAGGAGACAACCAGGTATATTTATGCTTTGTTTAGGGATCTGCGGCATCAAGTGTGAGGGGTCTTTTTTTTTTTTTT